>NW_026280966.1:0-27500 GCF_023373465.1 Oncorhynchus keta | reverse complement strand
ACTGAATGGAACGGTGTGTACTTTCATCTTTATACAAACATGAACCTTTTACTGTCATAACATGACATAATCATACCAATCCTCATCTTTCCTTTCACATTCAATCCCTGTTCTTCAATAAATACAAACATTAACCAGACTTTTACTGTCATAACATGACATAATCATACCAATCCTCATCTTTCCTTTCACATTCAATCCCTGTTCTTCAATAAATACAAACATTAACCAGACTTTTACTGTCATAACATGACATAATCATACCAATCCTCATCTTTCCTTTCATTCAATCCCTGTTCTTCAATAAATACAAACATTAACCAGACTTTTTACTGTCATAACATGACATAATCATACCAATCCTCATCTTTCCTTTCACATTCAATCCCTGTTCTTCAATAAATACAAACATTAACCAGACTTTTACTGTCATAACATGACATAATCATACCAATCCTCATCTTTCCTTTCACATTCAATCCCTGTTCTTCAATAAATACAAACATTAACTAGACTTTTACTGTCATAACATGACATAATCATACCAATCCTCATCTTTCCTTTCACATTCAATCCCTGTTCTTCAATAAATACAAACATTAACCAGACTTTTACTGTCATAACATGACATAATCATACCAATCCTCATCTTTCCTTTCACATTCAATCCCTGTTCTTCAATAAATACAAACATTAACCAGACTTTTACTGTCATAACATGACATAATCATACCAATCCTAATCTTTCCTTTCACATTCAATCCCTGTTCTTCAATAAATACAAACATTAACCAGACTTTTACTGTCATAACATGACATAATCATACCAATCCTCATCTTTCCTTTCACATTCAATCCCTGTTCTTCAATAAATACAAAAACATGCTGATTATTACCTAACTGGGTCGTTGATTGTAGACTTTACTATCTGTAGGAAGGTAATTGACTCTGGATAAAAAAATATGCTGTCTGTTTCTATGACTGTATATGGCTCAGCTAATGATAAACATACCCTAACCCTCCTTTGAGCTTCAGTCACCAGCACCATCTCTCACCTAAATTCAGTTTGTTTTCTGGTCATTAGTGTCCACTGTCCACCAATGTTATTTAAGCAATAACACACAAGGGGGTGTTGGAGCCTAGTGGTTAGAGCGTTGGGCCATTAACCGAAAGGTTGCAGATTGAATCCCCGAGCTGACAAGGTAAAAATCTGTTGTTCTGCCCCTAAACAAGGCAGTTAACCCAATGTTCCTAGGCTGTCATTGTAAAAAATATTTTTTTCTTAACTGACTTCCCAGGTAAGGAAATAAATAATATATATATACATACTACGGTCTGCTATACCATGGCTGTCAGCCAATCAGTATTCACGACTCCAACCACCCAGTTTATAATAAAGAAGGATTCTGGAAAATATGCTGTCTGTTTCTATGACTGTGTCATGACTCTCCTGTGAGGATCTGAAGGATCAGGTTAGAGTGGGTCTGCTCTACAGCCTGTTCTCTCTCGTAGAGGGGAATGTCATGACTCTCCTGTGACGATCTGAAGGATCAGGTTAGAGTGGGTCTGCTCTACAGCCTGCTCTCTCTCGTAGAGGGGAATGTCATGACTCTCCTGTGAGGATCTGAAGGATCAGGTTAGAGTGGGTCTGCTCTACAGCCTGTTCTCTCTCGTAGAGGGGGAATGTCATGACTCTCCTGTGACGATCTGAAGGATCAGGTTAGAGTGGGTCTGCTCTACAGCCTGTTCTCTCTCGTAGAGGGGAATGTCATGACTCTCCTGTGACGATCTGAAGCATCAGGTTAGAGTGGGTCTGCTCTACAGCCTGCTCTCTCTCGTAGAGGGGAATGTCATGACTCTCCTGTGACGATCTGAAGGATCAGGTTAGAGTGGGTCTGCTCTACAGCCTGCTCTCTCTCGTAGAGGGGAATGTCATGACTCTCCTGTGACATTCTGAAGGATCAGGTTAGAGTGGGTCTGCTCTACAGCCTGCTCTCTCTCGTAGAGGGGAATGTCATGACTCTCCTGTGACGATCTGAAGGATCAGGTTAGAGTGGGTCTGCTCTACAGCCTGCTCTCTCTCGTAGAGGGGGAATGTCATGACTCTCCTGTGATGATCTGAAGGATCAGGTTAGAGTGGGTCTGCTCTACAGCCTGCTCTCTCTCGTAGAGGGGGAATGTCATGACTCTCCTGTGACGATCTGAAGGATCAGGTTAGAGTGGGTCTGCTCTACAGCCTGCTCTCTCTCGTAGAGAGGAATGTCATGACTCTCCTGTGATGATGTGAAGGATCAGGTTAGAGTGGGTCTGCTCTACAGCCTGCTCTCTCTCGTAGAGAGGAATGTCATGACTCTCCTGTGACGATCTGAAGGATCAGGTTAGAGTGGGTCTGCTCTACAGCCTGCTCTCTCTCGTAGAGGGGAATGTCATGACTCTCCTGTGACGATCTGAAGGATCAGGTTAGAGTGGGTCTGCTCTACAGCCTGCTCTCTCTCGTAGAGGGGGAATGTCATGACTCTCCTGTGATGATCTGAAGGATCAGGTTAGAGTGGGTCTGCTCTACAGCCTGCTCTCTCTCGTAGAGGGGGAATGTCATGACTCTCCTGTGACGATCTGAAGGATCAGGTTAGAGTGGGTCTGCTCTACAGCCTGCTCTCTCTCGTAGAGGGAATGTCATGACTCTCCTGTGACGATCTGAAGGATCAGGTTAGAGTGGGTCTGCTCTACAGCCTGTTCTCTCTCGTAGAGGGGGAATGTCATGACTCTCCTGTGATGATGTGAAGGATCAGGTTAGAGTGGGTCTGCTCTACAGCCTGCTCTCTCTCGTAGAGGGGGAATGTCATGACTCTCCTGTGATGATCTGAAGGATCAGGTTAGAGTGGGTCTGCTCTACAGCCTGCTCTCTCTCGTAGAGGGGGAATGTCATGACTCTCCTGTGACGATCTGAAGGATCAGGTTAGAGTGGGTCTGCTCTACAGCCTGCTCTCTCTCGTAGAGGGGGAATGTCATGACTCTCCTGTGATGATCTGAAGGATCAGGTTAGAGTGGGTCTGCTCTACAGCCTGCTCTCTCTCGTAGAGGGGGAATGTCATGACTCTCCTGTGACGATCTGAAGGATCAGGTTAGAGTGGGTCTGCTCTACAGCCTGCTCTCTCTCGTAGAGAGGAATGTCATGACTCTCCTGTGACGATCTGAAGGATCAGGTTAGAGTGGGTCTGCTCTACAGCCTGCTCTCTCTCATAGAGAGGAATGTCATGACTCTCCTGTGACGATCTGAAGGATCAGGTTAGAGTGGGTCTGCTCTACAGCCTGCTCTCTCTCATAGAGAGGAATGTCATGACTCTCCTGTGACGATCTGAAGGATCAGGTTAGAGTGGGTCTGCTCTACAGCCTGCTCTCTCTGTGAGAGGAATGTCATGACTCTCCTGTGACGATCTGAAGGATCAGGTTAGAGTGGGTCTGCTCTACAGCCTGCTCTCTCTCGTAGAGGGGAATGTCATGACTCTCCTGTGACGATCTGAAGGATCAGGTTAGAGTGGGTCTGCTCTACAGCCTGTTCTCTCTCGTAGAGGGGGAGAGCGGGAAGTCGGCTGTTTTCTGGTCGGTCATAAAATACGCTGCCCCTATGCTCTGTAGTGTTCGAGTTTGGAATGTAAACTGTGGAATACAGAGAGACACTTGGACATCAAAAGTTTGATTAATTAAACAATATTTCTACTTTTGAGAATGTGGCAATGGTCCGTGGACACTAAGGGACAGTCATGACGAGCGTGTTTCATTTGGTGACCTCATGAAGAACAGGAAACACACATTACTGAATCTCTGTTTGTGGACACTTTCAAGGTTTACATCTACATTTTGTGAAACGTATGTGATTAAACATGAAACTATTTGTGAAAAGATGTAATGTGATGTTAACCTTCAAAATGAGAGAATTGTCTTCCATGTAAAGTATTAACCAGGTCAGTGGCCACGTGATCATAGACATTACGTCAGCGTCATGGACCACCCTTTTCTCAGACGTGTATAAAACCCACTCCTGGCGAAATTTACATTAGACCAGACAGCGTGCAGCGATGGCTACACAGCTGGAAATGGTTCAAATCTGAGACTATAGATGACTACAGAATAAGAGCAAATACTAGCTGTTCATGTGTAAACCATTAGCATTTCAATGAATATAATTATCGACTGTGCGTAGTGAATCCATTTTGTCTTTCCCGCTCTTTTATCTGTCCCCACCCCTTTCCATTGTCTACCAAGCCGTCATACCGGTTTAGCCCACCTAGGGACTTATCAATGCATTGTGTTAGTAACCAATAACTGTTTGTTTGTTATGTATTCCTGTGATTATTTAGTTAGTTAGTAAATAAATAATTAAGCCAATTTGTATATCGCTGATTCATCATTTAGGCTAGGGTTCGTGCAGATATCCAAGGGTTTGCGACTTTCAATAATGTGAACTGATGAGGTAATAATGATACATTAATACAAGACTGTACTCGATTTGGAAAATAGAGACTATAAAAATGTCCAATGTGGTGCCCTGACTTCCTAGTTAATTAAAGTTTGCATGATTAGTTTAATCACATAATTACACATAGAGAATTTATTTGATAAAAAAAGCAGTCTTCACATGTAATGATAGTCACAGACACGACAACTTTTTTATGGCTCAGCTAATGTTAAAACGTACCCTAACCCTCCTTTGAGCTTCAGTCACCAGCACCATCTCCCACCTAAACTAATGTTTTTCTGTTCATTAGTGTCCACTGTTCACCAATGTTATTAACTTAGTACGCCTCATCCCGCATGCGGGATCGTGACTACAGCCTCAAGCTCATTACCATAACGCAACGTTAGCGATTTCTAAAAATCGCAAATGAAATGAAATAAATATGCCTGCTCTCAAGCTTATCCTTTTCTTAACAATCCTGTCGTCTCAGATTTTGAAAATATGCTTTAGAACCAGAGAAAATCAATAATTTGTGTAAGAGTGGTGATAGCTAGCTTAGCATTTAGCGTTAGCATTTAGCACGCAACATATTCACAAAAACCAGCAAAGGGATCAAATAAAATAATTTACCTTTGAAGAACTTCAGATGTTTCAATGAGGAGACTCTCAGTTACATAGCAGATGTCCAGTTTTTCCTGAAAGATTCTTGTGTAGGACACATCGTTCCGTTTGTTACTATGCATTTGGCTACCGAAACTAACCGAAAATTCAGACACCTACACGTCAAACTTTTTTCCGAATTAACTCCATAATATCGACTGAAACATGGAAAACGTTGTTTGAATCAATCCCTCAAGGTGTTTTGTCATATATCTCTTCATTGAAATGGCAGTCCTAGAAGCCTTCTTTGTTCTCTGATTCGGATGGAAAAATACTGGTAGCTGACTTTTGCGCACCAATTTCCACGCAGACACCGTGCGGGACACTTGGCATTGTAGTCTCTTATGGTCAATCTTCCAATGATATGCCTACAAATACGTCACAATGCTGCAGACACCTTGGGGAAACGCTAGAAAGTGTCCGTTCATTCCTGTCGCATTCACAGCCATATAAGGCGATCATGGAAAACGTACCTTCAGAAATCCTGTTCATTTCCTGGTCGCTCAAACATCTTGGTTTTGCCTGAAGCTTTTGTTCAACGGCACTCACAGTGAAAATCTTTGCAGTTCTGGAAACGTCAGAGTGTCTTCTTTCCAAAGCTATCAATTCCAAGCATAGTCGAGCATCTTTTCGTGACAAAATATTGCGCTTAAAACGGGCACGTGTTTTTATCCAAAAATGAAATACTGCCCCTATAGGACTAACAGGAGAATGGTTCCCACCTTCTGGTTGCTTTCCTGGTTTCATGGCTACTTGTGCTCGTCTCATCCTGTTTGTTTGCCAACATCAGACTTGTTTTGTTTGTATTTACATATGAGATGTAATTCACTCTCTACTTGCTGACGTAAAATGAAATCATCCACAATTCTAGTGAGTTTTCCCTCTGGTATTTTATTGAGACTCAGAGAACTACAATGTACAAGAGATTCAGGACAGTTATGCCCTTTTATACAATGGGTGGGTCTAATCCTGAATGCTGATTGGTTAAAACTGCATTCCAGTTCGTGTCTATTCCACAAGTAAACAGCTCTGAATACTGTCTGTGATTTAAGGAATGATGATGCAGGAACATCACAGACAGAGTTTGAATTCCTCTCACACACAAACTTAAGGTAGATTTGATTTGATTTGATTGTATTATTAAGCGTCTTCAGAATGCCCACATCGGTTTATAAGACAATGTATTCATCATACCTAATTGCATTTACAGTGTTAATAGTCTTGAAAATCCAGAACTAAAATATTGCCTGCTTTTATTTATTTATCCCTTATTCTATCAGGTATATTGACTGAGAACTCATTCTCATTTACAGCGACAACCTGGGATGAATGAGCCAATTGTAAGCTGAGGGTGATTAGGTGACCATGATGGTATGAGGGCCAGATTGGGAATTTAGCCTGGACACCAGGGTTAACACGCCTACTCTTATGATAAGTGCCATGGGATATTTTAGTGAACACAGAGAGTCAGGACACTGTTTAAACATCCCATCCAAAAGACAGCAATGTCCCCAATCACTGCCCTGGGGACCAGAGGAAAGGCTGCCTCCTACTGGCCCTCCAACACCACTTCCAGCAGGAGCTAGTCTCCCATCCAGGGACTGACCAGGACCAACGCTGCTTAGCATCAGAAGCAAGCCAGCTGTGGGATGCAGGGTGGTTTGCTGCTGGCTGAATGTTGTCAGTTCTGGTCCTTCTGTGGCTCAGTTGGTAGAGCATGGCGCTTGTAACGCCAGGGTAGTGGGTTCGATTCCCGGGACCACCCATACGTAGAATGTATGCACACATGACTGTAAGTCGCTTTGGATAAAAGCGTCAGCTAAATGGCATATATTATTATTATTATTAGTTCTGGATGGAGAGGTATGAGAAGAGAGAGAATGTATGAGAAAAGAGAGAATAAATAGTCCTGTGAGCTCCAATGGGGTTTCAAATTTACCCCCAAAGAGGATCCACTTTTTATTACGTTCAGACTGTATAATAGGGAAACAATACACATATACTAATCACAATATTTCACATTGTATATTGTGGTAGAAAGGCCTATATATGTTGTGATATCAATTCATTCCTCCTGCTGTCCTCATAGCAGCCTATATATGTTGTGATATCAATTAATTCCTCCTGCTGTCCTCATAGCAGCCTATATATGTTGTGATATCAATTAATTCCTCCTGCTGTCCTCATAGCAGGCTATATATGTTGTGATATCAATATCCCCTCATAGCAGCCACTGGGTTACTCCTGCTGGTCCTCATAGCAGCCTTCCATGCTGTCCTCCTAGGGCTATGGGATATCAATTAATTCCTCCTGCTTCACTCATAGCAGGCTGGGATATCCGAGTCACTGGGTTACTGGTGGTCTTCCATGTCTAGGATGGGTGCTTCACCACTGACGTGGTCTTCCTGTCTTGTGCCCCTTGTCTTGTGGGGGGAGGTTTAAGTATGCTCTCTCTTTTTCTCTCTTTCTTTCTTTCTTTCTTTCTTTTTTCTCTCTCTCTCTCGGAGGACCTGAGCGCTCGGACCATGTCTCAGGACTACCTGGCCTGATGACTCCTCGCTGTCCCCAGTCCACCTGGTCATGCTGCTGCTCCAGTTTCAACTGTTCTGCCTGCGGCTATGGAACCCTCACCTGTTCACCGGATGTGCTGCCTGTCCCGGACCTGCCGTTTTCAACTCTCTAGAGACAGCAGGAGCGGTTGAGATACCCTCAATGATGGGCTATGAAAAGCCAACTGACATTTACTCCTGAGGTGGTGACCTGTTGCACCCTCTACAACCACTGTGATTATTATTATTTGACCCTGCTGGTCATCTATGAACATCTTGGCCATGTTCTGTTATAATCTCCACCGCACAGCCCTCAGAGCCTGGTTCCTCTCGAGGTTTGTAATCTAGATAGTGAAACTATAAGGCAGACAGTCACTCTGACATAATACAGGGAGGAAACGTGTTCTAAAACATATCAGAGAAATGTAATAAAAACATTAGTCATCAGTCAGACTCTTTACTTCTCTTTATTAAGTGTTCATGAATGTTATTCCTGAACACATGATAAAATAAATAGATCACTGGACACCCAGAGAAATACTTAAGGGAACAGATTTAAGACAATTTTTATGTATCTATCTATCTATCTATCTATCTATCTATCTATCTATCTATCTATCTATCTATCTATCTATCTATCTATCTATCTATCTATCTATCTATCTATCTATCTATCTATCTATAAAACCATCTATCAATCAATCATTCAATCTATGTTTCTGTTGTTAGGTCTTGTTCGGCCTCGTTTACACAGGTAACCTAATTCTGATCTTTACACGGGCAGCCTAATTCTGATCTTTACACAGGCAGACAAATTCTGATATTTACACAGGCAGACAAATTCTGCCCAATTATTGATAATAGATCGGATTGGTCAAAAAGACCAATTAGTGGCAAAAGATCAGAATTGTGTTGCCAGTGTAAAAACAGCCTTAATGAGGTATACAGTATGTGATTGTTATACAGCTACGGAGACGGGTGTTTTAGCTCCACACCTTCCATTCTTTAGACAGATAGCCGTTATTCCACTGGCTGCTCCCAGCACCAGTAGGAGTGGAGCTAGAGCCAGGGCCACTGTGGTATCAGCAGCAGCTGCTATGATCACCCCTACTACTACACACACTACTGTTACTGCTAGAGCGATGTGAGATTCCTCTTTTATCTACCTTCTCCCTTTTCTCTTCCTCCTTTTCTTTCTCTATCTCGACCTTTACCTCTTCTTTTAACTTTCTCTCCTCCTCCTCCCTCTGTCTTTCTCCTCCTCCCTGCTCCTCTCCTCCGCCTCTCTGATCTTCCTCTGAGCCTTCTGGTACATCTCGTTGGTGTAGTGCTCTCCTCCATTCAGCTCCACCATCTCTTTGATCTTCTCCAGCAGCTCTGGGACCTGAGCCGGGTCGTCTTTGGCGTCGTTGTTGAACGAGTGATACCCGCCTCCTAACGTGATGGAGAGTCTCCGCAGCTCTTTACACATCTTCAGAGAATCTGTCACCTGTTTCCCCTTCAGCTGGTCTTTACAGGTGAACAGCAAGATGGTGTACATGGAGGCGTCCTCTCCGAAGTTCTCCTGGATCCACCTCACGGCGTTCCTCTCCTCCTCTGTGAACCTCACCCCCAGCCTGATCACCAGCAGGAAGGCGTGGGGGCCCGGGACGGACATGTTAACGCACTCCTCTATTTTCTCCTTCACCTCTTCGTCCGACCGGGCTGTGTCGAAGAGGCCCGGCGTGTCAACCACATGAACCGTCGTCCCGTTGACCTCTCCACTCTGTCTCTCACACTGTCCGGTCACTGACGCAGGGGAAGAGTCCACTTTAAATACATTCTTCCCCAGGATGGTGTTTCCTGTTGCGCTCTTCCCTGCTCCAGTCTTCCCTAGCAACACAATCCTCAGGTCAGCGGTCAAACCAGACCCTGTAAAAACCACACAGATAAAGACAATGTAGCTTCCAGTAACTATAGCAACAACAACAAAACATTTAAAGTAACTCAACTATCACGCTGTAAAATAGAGATAATGTATGTTGATTCATTTAATTCATTCAATTGATTCAATGATTCATTCAATGATTATTTTAACCATAACCATCCTGCTCAAAGTAACTAGTAGAGTTAGTATTATAAGTTGCCCAGCTGTAATGTGTGGTGTGTTGTTTTAACTCAACCATGAGAGACCATAACATCACAGTCCAAACAGAGTACATACCATCATGATTTGACTCAACCATTAGAGACCATAACATCACTGTCCAAACAGAGTACATACCATCATGATTTGACTCAACCATTAGAGACCATAACATCACAGTCCAAACAGAGTACATACCATCATGATTTGACTCAACTATTAGAGACCATAACATCACAGTCCAAACAGAGTACATACCATCATGATTTGACTCAACCATTAGAGACCATAACATCACTGTCCAAACAGAGTACATACCATCATGATTTGACTCAACCATTAGAGACCATAACATCACTGTCCAAACAGAGTACATACCATCATGATTTGACTCAACCATTAGAGACCATAACATCACATCCAAACAGAGTACATACCATCATGATTTGACTCAACTATTAGAGACCATAACATCACAGTCCAAACAGAGTACATACCATCATGATTTGACTCAACTATTAGAGACCATAACATCACAGTCCAAACAGAGTACATACCATCATGATTTGACTCAACCATTAGAGACCATAACATCACAGTCCAAACAGAGTACATACCATCATGATTTGACTCAACCATTAGAGACCATAACATCACTGTCCAAACAGAGTACATACCATCATGATTTGACTCAACCATTAGAGACCATAACATCACTGTCCAAACAGAGTACATACCATCATGATTTGACTCAACCATTAGAGACCATAACATCACTGTCCAAACAGAGTACATACCATCATGATTTGACTCAACCATTAGAGACTATAACATCACAGTCCAAACAGAGTACATACCATCATGATTTGACTCAACCATTAGAGACCATAACATCACAGTCCAAACAGAGTACATACCATCATGATTTGACTCAACTATTAGAGACCATAACATCACTGTCCAAACAGAGTACATACCATCATGATTTGACTCAACCATTAGAGACCATAACATCACAGTCCAAACAGAGTACATACCATCATGATTTGACTCAACCATTAGAGACAATAACATCACTGTCCAAACAGAGTACATACCATCATGATTTGACTCAACCATTAGACTATAACATCACAGTCCAAACAGAGTACATACCATCATGATTTGACTCAACTATTAGAGACCATAACATCACAGTCCAAACAGAGTACATACCATCATGATTTGACTCAACCATTAGAGACCATAACATCACTGTCCAAACAGAGTACATACCATCATGATTTGACTCAACCATTAGAGACCATAACATCACTGTCCAAACAGAGTACATACCATCATGATTTGACTCAACCATTAGAGACCATAACATCACAGTCCAAACAGAGTACATACCATCATGATTTGACTCAACTATTAGAGACCATAACATCACAGTCCAAACAGAGTACATACCATCATGATTTGACTCAACCATTAGAGACCATAACATCACAGTCCAAACAGAGTACATACCATCATGATTTGACTCAACCATTAGAGACCATAACATCACAGTCCAAACAGAGTACATACCATCATGATTTGACTCAACCATTAGAGACCATAACATCACTGTCCAAACAGAGTACATACCATCAAACAGAGTGATTTGACTCAACCATTAGAGACCATAACATCACAGTCCAAACAGAGTACATACCATCATGATTTGACTCAACCATTAGAGACCATAACATCACTGTCCAAACAGAGTACATACCATCATGATTTGACTCAACCATTAGAGACCAATAACATCACTGTCCAAACAGAGTACATACCATCATGATTTGACTCAACCATTAGAGACCATAACATCACAGTCCAAACAGAGTACATACCATCATGATTTGACTCAACCATTAGAGACCATAACATCACAGTCCAAACAGAGTACATACCATCATGATTTGACTCAACCATTAGAGACCATAACATCACAGTCCAAACAGAGTACATACCATCATGATTTGACTCAACTATTAGAGACCATAACATCACAGTCCAAACAGAGTACATACCATCATGATTTGACTCAACCATTAGAGACCATAACATCACTGTCCAAACAGAGTACATACCATCATGATTTGACTCAACCATTAGAGACTATAACATCACAGTTTGACCAAACAGAGTACATACCATCATGATTTGACTCAACTATTAGAGACCATAACATCACAGTCCAAACAGAGTACATACCATCATGATTTGACTCAACTATTAGAGACCATAACATCACAGTCCAAACAGAGTACATACCATCATGATTTGACTCAACCATTAGAGACCATAACATCACTGTCCAAACAGAGTACATACCATCATGATTTGACTCAACCATTAGAGACCATAACATCACTGTCCAAACAGAGTACATACCATCATGATTTGACTCAACCATTAGAGACCATAACATCACAGTCCAAACAGAGTACATACCATCATGATTTGACTCAACTATTAGAGACCATAACATCACAGTCCAAACAGAGTACATACCATCATGATTTGACTCAACCATTAGAGACCATAACATCACAGTCCAAACAGAGTACATACCATCATGATTTGACTCAACCATTAGAGACCATAACATCACAGTCCAAACAGAGTACATACCATCATGATTTGACTCAACCATTAGAGACCATAACATCACTGTCAAACAGAGTACATACCATCATGATTTGACTCAACCATTAGAGACCATAACATCACAGTCCATCATGATTTGACTCAACCATTAGAGACCATAACATCACAGTCCAAACAGAGTCATGATTTGACTCAACCATTAGAGACCATAACATCACTGTCCAAACAGAGTACATACCATCATGATTTGACTCAACCATTAGAGACCATAACATCACTGTCCAAACAGAGTACATACCATCATGATTTGACTCAACCATTAGAGACCATAACATCACTGTCCAAACAGAGTACATACCATCATGATTTGACTCAACCATTAGAGACCATAACATCACAGTCCAAACAGAGTACATACCATCATGATTTGACTCAACCATTAGAGACCATAACATCACAGTCCAAACAGAGTACATACCATCATGATTTGACTCAACCATTAGAGACCATAACATCACTGTCCAAACAGAGTACATACCATCATGATTTGACTCAACCATTAGAGACCATAACATCACTGTCCAAACAGAGTACATACATCATGATTTGACTCAACTATTAGAGACCATAACATCACTGTCCAAACAGAGTACATACCATCATGATTTGACTCAACCATTAGAGACCATAACATCACTGTCCAAACAGAGTACATACCATCATGATTTGACTCAACCATTAGAGACCATAACATCACTGTCCAAACAGAGTACATACCATCATGATTTGACTCAACCATTAGAGACCATAACATCACTGTCCAAACAGAGTACATACCATCATGATTTGACTCAACCATTAGAGACCATAACATCACTGTCCAAACAGAGTACATACCATCATGATTTGACTCAACCATTAGAGACCATAACATCACTGTCCAAACAGAGTACATACCATCATGATTTGACTCAACCATTAGAGACCATAACATCACAGTCCAAACAGAGTACATACCATCATGATTTGACTCAACCATTAGAGACCATAACATCACAGTCCAAACAGAGTACATACCATCATGATTTGACTCAACCATTAGAGACCATAACATCACAGTCCAAACAGAGTACATACCATCATGATTTGACTCAACCATTAGAGACCATAACATCACAGTCCAAACAGAGTACATACCATCATGATTTGACTCAACTATTAGAGACCATAACATCACAGTCCAAACAGAGTACATACCATCATGATTTGACTCAACCATTAGAGACCATAACATCACTGTCCAAACAGAGTACATACCATCATGATTTGACTCAACCATTAGAGACCATAACATCACTGTCCAAACAGAGTACATACCATCATGATTTGACTCAACTATTAGAGACCATAACATCACTGTCCAAACAGAGTACATACCATCATGATTTGACTCAACCATTAGAGACCATAACATCACTGTCCAAACAGAGTACATACCATCATGATTTGACTCAACCATTAGAGACCATAACATCACTGTCCAAACAGAGTACATACCATCATGATTTGACTCAACTATTAGAGACCATAACATCACAGTCCAAACAGAGTACATACCATCATGATTTGACTCAACCATTAGAGACCATAACATCACAGTCCAAACAGAGTACATACCATCATGATTTGACTCAACCATTAGAGACCATAACATCACTGTCCAAACAGAGTACATACCATCATGATTTGACTCAACCATTAGAGACCATAACATCACTGTCCAAACAGAGTACATACCATCATGATTTGACTCAACTATTAGAGACCATAACATCACAGTCCAAACAGAGTACATACCATCATGATTTGACCCATTAGAGACCATAACATCACTGTCAAACAGAGTACATACCATCATGATCTGACTCAACCATTAGAGACCATAACATCACTGTCCAAACAGAGTACATACCATCATGATTTGTTGCGCCACACCCATCAGACTCAGGCTGCCGTTTCAGCTCCATCTCTCTCAGTGGTGTAGCTGTTAGATAACATACAAGTATATTTCAGTTCAGTGTAAAACAGTCTTGTATTAGCTGAAGTACAGAATCATTGTGATAGCTACGAGTGTTCCAGGTTGAATTAACAGTTCAGTCTGCTACATCCTTCTCAAACAGTTCATGTATATGAGGTTTCATTATATAAGATAAGATATTAAACCAAATGTTTTACCTTCAGTCATGGTTCTGTCCTCTTTGCCAATATATTGTCAAATGTCACCAGCTCGTTCAGCTCCCTCTGCCTGCGTTGAACCAGCTCTTTCAGCTCCTCTGCCTGCGTTGAACCAGCTCTTTCAGCTCCCTCTGCCTACGTTGAACCAGCTCTTCAGGTCCTCTGCCTGCGTTGAACCAGCTCTTTCAGGTCCTCTGCCTGCGTTGAACCAGCTCTTTCAGGTCCTCTGCCTGCGTTGAACCAGCTCTTTCAGGTCCTCTGCCTGCGTTGAACCAGCTCTTTCAGGTCCTCTGTCTGCGTTGAACCAGCTCTTTCAGCTCCTCTGCCTGCGTTGAACCAGCTCTTTCAGGTCCTCTGCCTGCGTTGAACCAGCTCTTTCAGGTCCTCTGCCTGCCTTGAACCAGCTCTTTCAGGTCCTCTGCCTGCGTTGAACCAGCTCTTTCAGCTCCTCTGTCTGCGTTGAACCAGCTCTTTCAGGTCCTCTGCCTGCCTTGAACCAGCTCTTTCAGGTCCTCTGCCTGCGTTGAACCAGCTCTTCAGGTCCTCTGCCTGCGTTGAACCAGCTCTTTCAGGTCCTCTGCCTGCGTTGAACCAGCTCTTTCAGGTCCTCTGCCTGCGTTGAACCAGCTCTTTCAGGTCCTCTGTCTGCGTTGAACCAGCTCTTTCAGGTCCCTCTGCCTGCGTTGAACCAGCTCTTTCAGGTCCTCTGCCTGCGTTGAACCAGCTCTTTCAGGTCCTCTGTCTGCGTTGAACCAGCTCTTTCAGGTCCTCTGCCTGCTGAACCAGCTCTTTCAGCTCCTCTGCCTACGTTGAACCAGCTCTTTCAGCTCCTCTGCCTGCGTTGAACCAGCTCTTTCAGGTCCTCTGTCTGCGTTGAACCAGCTCTTTCAGGTCCTCTGCCTTTGAACCAGCTCTTTCAGGTCCTCTGTCTGCGTTGAACCAGCTCTTTCAGCTCCTCTGTCTGCCTTGAACCAGCTCTTTCAGGTCCTCTGCCTGCGTTGAACCAGCTCTTTCAGGTCCCCTGCCTGCGTTGAACCAGCGGTCTGAGTACTGACGTTTTCTCACAAACAAAGAAAGGAATATCCTGTGCATCTGGCAGAATGGAGGGAGGTTCCTGCTTCCCTGGATTGTCTACAGTTCTGACAAACATGGCCTGTGTCCCAAACGGCACCCTATTCCCTTTATAGTCTGCTACTGTAGAGCAGGGCCCTGGTCGAAAGTAGTGCACTATAGGAAACAGAGTGCCATTTGGGATGAACACGTGGACTGTTTCTTAAAACTTCCCTACCCTCTGCATCCCCTAGCCCCAATCCCCCAGGGACTGGAGTAGATCTGAAAGGCTTGGGTAGGTATCAGCAGTATGGTGGAAGTTCCACCTAACCTATCAGAAGGCAAGGTGGAGTCACTACCATGTTGCTTATACCTGTCCAACTCCTCCAGATCTACAGGAAGTATGTAGGCTGAAGTAATGAGGCTAGGGGTTGGTTGTAAGGACCAGGCTAGAGATCAGGCTAGGGGTTGGTTGTAAGGGGCCAGGCCTAGGGGCCAGGGCTAAGGGCCATGCCAAGGCAAGGCTAAGGGCGTGGAGACCCAAGAGGGTGGGTAGTGATAATGTAGGCCAAGTTCTGAAGAATGAATGACAGATTTGAATACATATAGAGTTGATTCAACCATGTACAACAATGCATATAGCTGTCGGATATTAATTGAATCACTGTTTTGTTGCTGAGAATTTTCCTGCTTTGTGATTAACATAAATGAACTGAAAACCCACACTAACATGTGATCATATTAACACTATTTTACAGTACTGCAGTACTTTAGTCCAGCTAATAGCCTAACCACCGATCAAGCAACATTATCGACAAAACTTTAAAATCCGGTTTCGCAGTGTTATTTTGCAAATTAAGATTTTACATCAAATTAAGATTTTACATCTGTACATGATGTCAGGATTTGGCCAGGGTTGTTCCGGTTTTTGGTCACTAGATGCCCCCATTGTGCTTTTTGACCTTTTGTTTTCCCTTGATCCCCATTATTATTTGCACCTGTGCCTCGTTTCCCCTGATTGTATTTAAACCCTTAGTTTTCATCAGTTCTTTGCTCTGTGTTTGTATGTTAGCACCCAGCCCTAGTATTCTGTGTACTCTTGTTGATCCCGGTGGACTCGCTTGTGGAATTTTTTTTTTTGTTTGTTTATTTATTTTTGAGTATCTTTGAGGCTTTTTATGTTATACCTTCCACCTTGTGGATTTACCTTTTGTCTTGGAGGATTACCTTTGTTCTTGTGGAATTCCTTTTGAGGTTGTGGAGTTACATGTTTTCCTGAAGGACTTCACTTTTTTACTTCATTAAATACACCGTCTCAAGTACTGCTGTGTCTGCCTCATCTTCTGGGTTCTGCCGACTATTCGTGGCTCAGTTGGCTGTTTCTCACTCCGGAGACCCGGGTTCGTAACCGGGTCCTGACACATGAAAAAAATGATGATTCAAACTTCTCTGACTTTCTGGTGTTGCTGAACCTGAAGTGAAGTAGCTAGACATGTGTTTCTACATCTCTCTCTCAGGATGAGGAGACAGGAGAGACAGGAGGAGGAGGAGAAAGTGAGAGAGAGAGACAGAGTAAGTACATTTGTGGTGTTATAATCATCAACATTACTCTCTCAGCCTCACCCAACAACTCTCTCTCTTTCTCAGGAGAAGGAGAGGATGAGCAGACAGGAGGAGAAAGTGAGAGAGACAGAGTAAGTACATTTGTGTTGTTATAATCATCAACATTACTCTTTCAGCCACACAACAACTGTAACGATTTCCCTTCCAACTACATTTAAAAAATGTAAATATAGTTACTGCACGTTGAGTAGAAACGTATTCAGAACTAGATTAGTGTGGTAAAACATGAGTATACATACTTACCCGACAGACGCACCATGTCCCGTCCTCTAACAACGATTCTGTACACAATAATACACATCATAGAGATATAATTAACTATTAGCAATGTGCACTTCCTGTACGGTAGACAGTTGATTCCTACATGAACTATTAGCAATGTGCACTTCCTGTATGGCAGACAGTTGATTCCAACATGAACTATTAGCAATGTGCACTTCCTGTACGGCAGACAGTTGATTCCAACATGAACTATTAGCAATGTGCACTTCCTGTACGGCAGACAGTTGATTCCAACATGAACTATTAGCAATGTGCACTTCCTGTACGGCAGACAGTTGATTCCAACATGAACTATTAGCAATGTGCACTTCCTGTATGGCAGACAGTTGATTCCAACATGAACTATTAGCAATGTGCACTTCCTGTACGGCAGACAGTTGATTCCAACATGAACTATTAGCAATGTGCACTTCCTGTACGGCAGACAGTTGATTCCAACATGAACTATTAGCAATGTGCACTTCCTGTATGGCAGACAGTTGATTCCAACATGAACTATTAGCAATGTGCACTTCCTGTACGGCAGACAGTTGATTCCAACATGAACTATTAGCAATGTGCACTTCCTGTACGGCAGACAGTTGATTCCAACATGAACTATTAGCAATTTGCACTTCCTGTATGGCAGACGGTTGATTCCAACATGAACTATTAGCAATTTGCACTTCCTGTATGGCAGATGGTTGATGGCTACATTTTCCTAAATTCATTGCACTTTTTTAATTTCCATTTGAGAACTTAAGATCAATGCCCCATGCAAATCAAATTAGCATAAAACTAACATCCCCATAAAAATCAAAATTTAAGCTGGACATGTATGGTTTTTTTTGTGTGCATTGGATGCGTCTCAATCCACCTATATTCTCCTATGTCACGTTTAAAGATAGAGGTGCTTTTATAAGATCTAGAAAACAGTGGTTAGAAAAGGACAGCAGGTATATATTTAATGTGTAAAAGAAGAGGTCATCTGAATATGGCTAGGAGACTCAACATTGATGAGAATAGGTGAACTGAACATGGTTAGGAGACTCAACATTGATGCCATAGTCACTGAGGATAATAAATCAATATTAGACTTCACTGCAAACATTTAGAAGAATTGATACTAATGACTCTTGCCTGATTTAATTCAAATAAATTATTCAGCTCCATTCCTGATGGCAATTCTGTTGATGAGGAATTCAATAAAGTTTGCTGCGAAGATTTGACCACAAAGGAGATCAGATTTGATATCACACAGTTGAAAAATATCACATCCCCTGGTACTGATGGGCAAACCTCTAATTCTTACTTGCCACATTTAAGAAAGCCATGGAAAACGAGAGCTTCCATAGTCATTAAAACAAGGTGTTATAACTCTTATCCCTAAACCACATGAGGATACATTCTTGCTTGATACTTGAAGCCCAATTACACTCAAAAACAAAGATAATATACTAGCTTCCATTCTAGCAAAATGCAAGATATCTGGATTTTTGAAAGACCGTCAAATCTAAAAGGAAATCATCAGGCTGGTCTTGGACTTGATGGAATATAACGATTAATTAGATGACAACGCTGTTATTTTATTATTGGATTTCAAAAATGATACTGTTAGTCATGAGTACATTTTTTAAACATTGGGACGCAGGCCATTTTTTAAACAAAGACCACACATACGTTCTACAGTGACCTCTAAAAGACCACATATACGCTCTACAGTTACCTCTAAAAGACCAGACATACGCTCTACGGTGAACTCTAAAAGACCAGAAAGAGAGGAAGTGTCTAAAACAAGAGCTTGTTTACAAGAAAAGGTCCCTCAGACTCTTGGTCTGTGTAGCCAGGGCTTCCCTATCTGTCTGCTCCTCAAGACAGGAGCACTGGGACCCTGTTCATTTGATCGGGTCCCAGAAATGTGATAGAAAGGAGCAAAAGCTGAAGAATTTAGTTTTTTTATTTTACATTTAAAAAATGGCATCATAATTAGCCACACAAATAAAAACCATAACTTGGCCTGCAGTATTTCTTATTGTCCTGTAGATGGTGTTGGGGTGAGGAGAGGTGGTAGACAAAAAGCAGAATAGGTGGAAGAGAAGGGAGAGAGGTGGTGGACAGAATAGGTGGAAGGGGAGAGAAGGAGAGAGGTGGTGGACAGAATAGGTGGAAGGGGAGAGAGGTGGTGGACAGAATAGGTGGAAGGGGAGAGAGGTGGTGGACAGAATAGGTGGAAGGGGAGAGAGGTGGTGGACAGAATAGGTGGAAGGGGAGAGAGGTGGTGGACAGAATAGGTGGAAGGGGAGAGAGGTGGTGGACAGAATAGGTGGAAGGGGAGAGAGGTGGTGGAAGAGAAGGGGAGAGAGGTGGTGGACAGAATAGGTGGAAGAGAAGAAAGGCTGAGGGAGGTGCTGGACAGAATGAGAGGGAAGAGAGGAGGTGGACAGAATAGGTGGAAGAGAAGAGAAGAAAGGCTGAGGGAGGTGCTGGACAGAATGAGAGGGAAGAGAGGAGGAGGGAGGTGCTGGACATAATGAGAGGGAAGAGAGGAGGAGGGAGGTGCTGGACAGAATGAGAGGGAAGAGAGGAGGGAGGTGCTGGACAGAATGAGAGGGAAGAGAGGAGGAGGGAGGTGCTGGACAGAATAAGAGGGAAGAGAGGAGGAGGGAGGTGCTGGACAGAATAAGAGGGAAGAGAGGAGGGAGGTGCTGGACAGAATGAGAGGGAAGAGAAGAAAGGCGGAGGGAGGTGCTGGACAGAATAAGAGGGAAGAGAGGAGGAGGGAGGTGCTGGACAGAATAAGAGGGAAGAGAGGAGGGAGGTGCTGGACAGAATGAGAGGGAAGAGAAGAAGGCGGAGGGGAGGTGCTGGACAGAATAAGAGGGAAGAGAGGCAGACGGAGGTGCTGGAGATGGAATAGGAAGAAGGAGGTGGAGGTGGGGAAGAATAGGTGGTGGAGGCCCACACTGGGATCTGACAGAACCTGAGTCCTGTGAGTGCTGGTTTGCCCACACGAAGGGATCTGTTACATTGCCTTGATTACCTGAGTCCTGTACTGAGGAATTAACCTGAGACGGGCTTTGTCCGTTAAACAGGGGGAAAGGAGGGGCATCTTTCTTAACTCTACGTGCATAATCTCATCACTTTTATTGAAAGTGAGGCCCAGGAGGCAGCCTCTTCCAAAACGAATGCAATCACTTTTCACCATGTTAACATCAGTTTCCGTTAATTTGCAAGTGGCTGAATCTCAACAGAGAAACCATCCGGCCGAAAGGAAAACGCCCCTCTGTCTCAGGATGTGTCTGATGTCACCTGGACCAAAATAGAATATATACCATGATGTCGCCGTAGCAGTTGATTGATGCCAGCAAGCATTTAGCCTCTCTTGATAAAAACGATATAACATAATGAGCTAATCAGCGTTGAGCTGAAATGTGGCTGTCCTGGTGCAGCAAAACAGCCCCAAGGGATACACAATCAAATCACATCCTAAGAAAAAGGTAATACTCATTAAAAACGTGTTGTGTTTCTGGTCTGTTTGTGTTGATGTCCTGCAGTAGCTGGCTGGCTAATCTTGACCTTTCCTAAGCCATGGATGGAGACTTAGTTTTTGACTTAATTGTCTGTACAGTTCAATGATTATGACAGCATTCTGATCTAACCATAAATTAATATGTTGTACCACTGGCCTGAGAATATTGAAGTTCAATCTTAGCCTAGATGTAGGCTCACTTTAACTAGCTAGCTAACTTAGCTGGTTCATTGTTGCCAATGTGAGGAATTTAAGCTAGCAAGCATTTTAGCTAGGTAGCCTATGACAACAAAGAATGAAAGGTGTACTGTATGACAGAGTCATAGACCGTTTAGCCAACATGAAAGAGAGGAGGATGGCGTTGGCCTCAACTAGTCTACAAGTAGGGCGAGTCAACATGTTTTGTTTTACTTGTGCACACAGACAGAAATCAGTACCAAGGGAAGCCACGTGATATTTAGCAACATTGATTGGACTCAATTGTTTTTGGTATCTTTAAGTGTGTTTTCTGTGTATTATACTATGCAGATGTAGCTTTTCTTGATTTGATGATATTTAAATGTTTAAGTTAAAATGGTGCTGGAATAGCGGAGGCGGTGTTCCTGTTGTCTTTGTGTTGACTTGAGGTAACTTCATGGTTCTAAATCAGTAGTGGTTTAGTAAACTGTAGAAAACATGAACTTGCAGTACACTGTAAGACTGTTCTGTAATTTCAACAGTAAAACACAGTAGAATGCAGTAAAATAACTTCAATGTGTTTTACAGCATTAATGCTGTAGATTGCACTGCATTTATTTCATTTAAAAAAAAAAACTTTATTTAACTAGGAAAGTCAGTTAAGAGCAAATTCTTATTTTCAATGACAGCCTAGGGAACAGTGGTTAACTGGTCTAGGACAGTGGGTTAACTGGTCTAGGGACAGTGGTTAACTGGTCTAGGGACAGTGGGTTAACTGGTCTAGGGAACAGTGGGTTAACTGGTCTAGGGAACAGTGGGTTAACTGGTCTAGGAACAGTGGTTAACGTTTAACTGGTCTAGGAACAGTGGGTTAACTGCCTTGTTCAGGGGCAGAACGACAGATTTTTACCTTGTCAGCTCAGGGATTTGGTCTTGTAACCTTTCAGTTACGGGTCAACACTCTAACCACTAGGCTACCCTGCATCATGGGTAAAATTATACTGTTGTTAACTGTAAATGTAAGCCTCCTATAAAAATTACTCTAACGTACTGTATTTCTTTACAGTAGTACCTGAACACTGCTGTAGTTGGCGGCGCCAAACGGTCTGTGGTTTGTGTGTGAGAGAGAGAAAGAGCTGAATCTCATAGATGAGACCAAGACTGTTCTCAGGCAGCTCTGCCGGCTTGACTAGCAGAAGATACTTTTCGCAGCAGGTTACGAAAATTAACGAATAGGATAATTAGGTAAAGGTTAGGGAAAGCTAAAATACTAACAATGTCCCCGACGCGACTCGAATCTATCTACAACCAGGCCTGCCTGAGAACAGACTTGATGTCCACTAATGCGATGCTCCTTGCCAGCGGTCTGTGAGGGAAAACTCATGAGAAATAAGCTTTCTGTTCTACTCTAGCTATTTTATTGTTTTGGAAAAGTCGCCTAAATATTTTTTGTGCAGCTGATTAGTATGTAGTAATTCCATATACTATATTCTTCTATATACCAGGTTTCTCACTAAGATACAACTGGTTTTCTGTGGCTCAGTTGGTACATAAGCCAGGGTAGTGGGTTCGATCCCGGGACCACCCATACGTAGAATGGCAATACATGACTGTAAGTCTTTGGATACGTTGCTAAATAGCTTGTTTGCTTGTTTGGATTGTGTTAGCTAACAGTAGCCAAGGATTGACATCTGTTGCATTGATCTGTTGCCCTGAATCACCCAGTGTGTTCTTCTTAAACCAGTGTAGGCATGGAGGGGTTCAAGATGCAATTAAACACCAACTGCCTGTCTCACCCGATGTGTTCTTCTTAAACCAGGTGTAGGCATGGAGGGTCTTCTGTTAAGCACCAACTGCCTGTCTCACCCAGTGTGTTCTTCTTAAACCAGGTGTAGGCATGGAGAGTCTTCCAGTGTGTGCCTGTCTCACCCAGTGTGTTCTTCTTAAACCAGGCATGGAGGGTCTTCAAGATGCAATTAAACACCAACTGCCTGTCTCACCCAGTGTGTTCTTCTTAAACCAGTGTAGGCATGGAGGGTCTTCAAGATGCAATTAAACACCAACTGCCTGTCTCACCCAGTGTGTTCTGCTTAAACCAGTGTAGGCATGGAGGGTCTTCAAGATGCAATTAAACACCAACTGCCTGTCTCACCCAGTGTGTTCTGCTTAAACCAGTGTAGGCATGGAGGGTCTTCAAGATGCAATTAAACACCAACTGCCTGTCTCACTCAGTGTGTTCTTCTTAAACCAGGCATGGAGGGTCTTCAAGATGCAATTAAACACCAATTGCCGAAGGGTTGGAGCATTTGGTGAGATCTTTGTCAGAGCATCTGAGGGGCCAAATGTTGTAGTGGAGAATATTAAAGACCTTGAATATGTTCAACAGGAAGATATAAAAATACCATTTAGCAAAGACGCTTTTATCCAAAGCGACTTACAGTCATGTGTGCATACATTCTACGTATGGGTGGTCCCGAATCGAACCCACTACCCTGGCGTTACAAGCGCCATGCTCTCCCAGAAGTGCCACATAAAATACCATTTGACACCAATATAGTGCGGGGAATTGCTTCAGTCCTTCAACCAAAGAGGTGAGATCTTGATTGATGAATGTAACATATTTATATAATTGTTATGAAAAAGGTGCCATCTAGAAGGTCAAATGGTTGTCTGTCCCCATAGGAGAACCTTTTGAAGATCCCTTTCTGATTCAGGTAACGTTACATGTATAACCCTTTTGGTTCCAGGTAGAACTCTTCTGGGTTCCATGTAGAACCCTTTCCACAGAGGGTTCTACATGGAAACAAAAAAAAGGGTTCTACCTGGAAACAAAACAGGTTCTCCTATGGGGACAGACAAAGAACCCTTTCGGAACCCTTTTTCTGTGTGTACACACACACACACAAGGTTAAAAAGGTTTGTAAATAGTTAATTTGTTTGCCCTCAAAATAAATGGTTTATGCTATGAGGGGGAGCGAGACAAATGTCATAAAAGGGACAGAAATGCCAAAAATACATAAAAGTACAAAATAATACAAATGTTTGTTTGTTTGTCTTCTTGTGCTGGTATGGAGTGCAGCACATAGCCTAACAATGGTTTATTTGTCATTTTTAAAAGAAAATGAAGAAAGGATATTATCTGTAACAATGGATAGGACTCTTGTCCTCCTCCAAGCATCAGTGACCTCCAGGACCAGTGGCCTTTCCTTTCACCAAGTTATGGCTCTGCCACCACTTCAAAACCCTCCCTGGCGTCGTGATTGACAGTCGCCTGACTCAAACTCTCCCGAACAAGAGTAAGAGAATTGTCAACATTTTTAAAAGCCAAAAGACCATTCTGCCATTCTTCTGTTGATGACCCACTTCAGAGGAGGATTGGTCCTGTTTCTCTTGGCAGATGTAAAGAATAGTGTTTTAAGACTTATAAAGTCAATATGATTAATGGTGTTTATACTCTACTATTACACATGATATTTTTAATGTTTTGTGATTTTAGATCACTGCAACTTCCGGGTTGATGTCGGTGCGAATTCCTTTGATTTCATATCCAACATTTTTATGCAAGTAAAGTCCAGGTCAGATAAAGAATGTTATGACAGGAATGGAAACAAAAATTCAAACATAATTTGGGCAGGTAGTGTTCTCTGGCATCCTCCAAACCCAGATTCATCTGTCGGACTACCAGATGGTGAAGCTTGATTCAACACTCCAGAGAACGTGTTTCCACTGCTCCAGAGTCCAATGGCGATGAGCTTTACCCACTCCAGCCGACGCTTTGCGTATGGTGATCTTAGGCTTGTGTGTGCGGCTGCTCGGAAGGCCATGGAAACCTATTTCATGAAGCTCGGCCGAACAGCTCCTGTGCTGGCGTTGCTTCCAGAGAGCCGTTTGGAACTTCGGTAATGAACGTTGCAACCGAGGACAGAGCCGCGGCTCAGCTGTTGTTGCTCCTGTTGTTGCTCCGTTTCTACTTCACAATAACAGCACTTACACAGTTGACCAGGGCAGCTCAAGCAGGGATGACATTTCAAGAACTGACTTGTTGGAAAGGTGTCATCCTATGACAGTGGCATGTTGAAAGTCACTGAGCTCTTCCAGTAAGGCCATTCTACTGCCAATATTTGTCTGTAGAGATTGCATGGCTGTCTGCTCGATTTTTATAAATCTGTCAGCAACGGGGTGTGGCTGAAATAGCCGAAACCACTCATTTGAAGGGGTGTCCACATACTTTTGTATATATAGTGTATATTTATTGAATATCTTATCAATTAAAATAGCCAATTTGGGTGCAATCAATTTGCTTAATTTCTCAGTGATCAAATTATACCCCCCAAAAAAATAGCTTAAACTAATCTTAACTTCAGAAAAATCTGAGATGGTGAAATCCTATTCCTCATGCTCTTTTGGGTCAGAACCACCCCAATTGAAATAAGCATCCATGCATTGATAACCTTCAAAAATGGCTGATACAGACCCTGCTGCTAACCACAATGGAGATGAGAATTTGTATCCCCACCCCAATACAGCCGAACTGACCAATGCTGATATCTTGCATCGAGACAATATTTCTTCTCTTCTGATCCTTTCTCTCTCCTTCTGTTGCCTCTCTTTCTCTCTCTTATCCTCTTCCTGTTTCTTCCTCTCCTCCTCTTCTTCGATCTTCCTCTGGGCCTCTTCGATCTTCCTCTGGGCCTCCTGGTACATCTCGTTGGTGTAGTGTTTTCCTCCATTCTTCTTCACCATCTCCTCTATCTTCTTCAGCAGCTCTGGGACCTGACTGTTGTGTTTTCTCTTGTCATTGTTTAGGGAGTGATATCTGCCCCCACAGATATTGATGAGTTTCCGTAACTCTTTGCTCTGAGCCAGAAACTCTTCCACTGATTTACCCTCCAGTTGATCTCCATGTGTGAACAGCAAGATGGTGTACATTGAGGCTTCTTCTCCAAAGTTCTCCTGGATCCACTTCACAGTGTTCCTCTCCTCCTCTGTGAACCTCACCCCCAATCTAATCACCAGCAGGAACACATGGGGTCCTGGTACTGACATGTAGATGGCCTTTTCTATTTCACTTTTCATTTCCGTATCAGTCAATTTTGTGTCAAAGAGTCCTGGTGTGTCAATCACATTGATCTTCTTTCCAGCCACCATTCCACTCTGCTTCATACAGTGTGAGGTAACAGACTCAGGGGAGGAGTCTTCTTTAAACCCCTCCCACCCCAGGATGGTGTTTCCTGTTGCGCTCTTCCCTGATCCAGTCTTCCCCACCAGAACTATCCTCAGGTCAGAGAGCTGCCCTGAAACTGGAAACAGACAAGAAGTGCTTGAGTTGATAGTGGCTTGATTAAAGGCTTCTGAAAACTGTGTGTGTGTGTGTGTGTGTGCACCTTGGCATTGACCAGTGAAGTATTGCAGACAGAGTGTCAACAGGAACAGAATCCTTCCTCTTCCTCGTTTCATTTCTACTACTGCAGCCAATCAAAAACATGGAAACAGATGATGACCTCGTTACAAAATACAAAGTCCACATTTCTTCAGTGACTCATCTGGGAGTGTTTGGCAGAGGTCCAATGTTTACAGATGAGAATAAACTAAATTATATTGTTTTCTCAGCTATTTGACTTTCAAATGATAAACTATGAAACTACAAACTATAAAAAGAGTAATGTGGTATAACTGTGGATAAATAGTACATTCCTTAACAACGTAGCCTACATCAGGTGAACATAATGTGCTCATATGGGGCGTATCAAATGACATTCTAAACATGGTTATTATTCTACCGCTGCCTGTCTGCTGCTGTTAAGACCAGATAGACCAGTTAGAGGTCGTGTTCCATTACCATCAAACATCACATCTACTGTGTTGACAGACAGGAACAGTTCAGACAATAATTAAGTGGAATCAGTATAACTGAAACCAGTGCTAAATGTGTAAATCAGGAGGTGTCTGAACACAAAGCATAGTGTTCCTCTGTTCCTCTGCTCAGATGTTGCTGACACCAGATCTTACAACACCTGGATAGGTATTTTACATATCAGCTAACCACATGTGTTTTAGCGATCCGTCAGTCAACCAATGGTTGATACATGCAACGTCTAAGCAGTTTGACCTTAGTCAGTACTGACAAAAAACCTGCAGGTGTGTCCCTCACAGCAACAACCTGCTATAAGACGGCTGTTGACCCAAGGTACA
>NW_026280965.1:0-8716 GCF_023373465.1 Oncorhynchus keta | reverse complement strand
TAGACCAGCCTATATCTCCCAGTAGACCAGCCTATATCCCCCAGTAGACCAGCCTATATCCCCCAGTAGACCAGCCTATATCCCCCAGTAGACCAGCCTATATCCCCCAGTAGACCAGCCTATATCCCCCAGTAGACCAGCCTATATCCCCCAGTAGACTTGCCTATATCCCCCGGTAGACCATCCTATATCCCCCGGTAGACCAGCCTATATCCCCCAGTAGACCAGCCTATATCCCCAGTAGACCAGCCCAACAGGGGTCTATCTCAGCCACAGCTCCACAGTCGGCGAGCACAGGAAGTCCCCAGTAGACCAGCCTATATCCCCAGTAGACCAGCCTATATCCACCAGTAGACCAGCCTATATCCCCCAGTAGACCAGCCTATATCCCCCAGTAGACCAGCCTATATCCCCCAGTAGACCAGCCTATATCCCCCAGTAGACCAGCCCAACAGGGGTCTATCTCAGCCACAGCTCCACAGTCGGCTAGCACAGGAAGTCCCCCAGTAGACCAGCCTATATCCCCCAGTAGACCAGCTCAACAGGGGTCTATCTCAGCCACAGCTCCACAGTTGGCTAGCACAGGAAGTCCCCCAATAGACCAGCCTATATCCCCCAGTAGACCAGCCTATATCCCCCAGTAGACCAGCCTATATCCCCCAGTAGACCAGCCCAACAGGGGTCTATCTCAGCCACAGCTCCACAGTCGGCTAGCACAGGAAGTCCCCCAGTAGACCAGCCTATATCCTCCAGTAGACCAGCTCAACAGGGGTCTATCTCAGCCACAGCTCCACAGTTGGCTAGCACAGGAAGTCCCCCAGTAGACCAGCCTATATCCCCCAGTAGACCAGCCTACATCCCCCAGTAGACCAGCCCAACAGGGGTCTATCTCAGCCACAGCTCCACAGTTGGCTAGCACAGGAAGTCCCCCAGTAGACCAGCCTATATCCCCCAGTAGACCAGCTCAACAGGGGTCTATCTCAGCCACAGCTCCACAGTTGGCTAGCACAGGAAGTCCCCCAATAGACCAGCCTATATCCCCCAGTAGACCAGCCTATATCCCCCAGTAGACCAGCCTATATCCCCCAGTAGACCAGCCCAACAGGAAGTCCCCCAGTAGACCAGGCTATAACAGGAAGTCTGGCCAGTCGATTGTAAAGTGAGGAACGTTATTTATCCATGACACGTTTTGTGACACCACGGCGCGCCGGGTCTATTTGTATGTAAAGGTAAACATCTTGCCGTGACCATTCGACAAGAGAGGACAAGGGTCTCCCGTGACACACACACACACACACACACACACACACACACACACACACACACACACACACACACACACACACACACACACACACACACACACACACACACACACACACACACACACACCGTGACCATTCGACAAGAGAGGACAAGGGTCTCCCGTGACTGGCTTTATACTCATGAGACACACAGACTCACACACACACACACACACACACTCCTGTCAAGGTTTTACTCACAGGAGACTAGAAGTGTTGTGCAGGCATTGTTGGTGTGTGTGTGTGTGACGGACGAGCGGGCGGGAGGACGGACGGACGGACAAAGATCGCACAATACACAGACAACATAGAATGGTCCTCAGTCTAGAGACCAAAGAATGGTCCTCACTCTAGAGACCAAAGAATGGTCCTCAGTCTGGAGACCAAAGAATGGTCCTCAGTCTAGAGACCAAAGAATGGTCCTCAGTCTAGAGACCAAAGAATGGTCCTCAGTCTAGAGACCAAAGAATGGTCCTCAGTCTAGAGACCAAAGAATGGTCCTCAGTCTAGAGACCAAAGAATGGTCCTCAGTCTAGAGACCAAAGAATGGTCCTCAGTCTAGAGACCAAAGAATGGTCCTCAGTCTAGAGACCAAAGAATGGCCCTCAGTCTAGAAACCAAAGAATGGTCCTCAGTCTAGAGACCAAAGAATGGTCCTCAGTCTAGAGACCAAAGAATGGTCCTCAGTCTAGAGACCAAAGAATGGCCCTCAGTCTAGAGACCAAAGAATGGCCCTCAGTCTAGAGACCAAAGAATGGTCCTCAGTCTAGAGACCAAAGAATGGTCCTCAGTCCACAGACCAAAGAATGGCCCTCAGTCTAGAGACCAAAGAATGGTCCTCAGTCTAGAGACCAAAGAATGGTCCTCAGTCCACAGACCAAAGAATGGCCCTCAGTCTAGAGACCAAAGAATGGTCCTCAGTCTAGAGACCAAAGAATGGCCCTCATTCTAGAGACCAAAGAATGGCCCTCAGTCTAGAGACCAAAGAATGGTCCTCAGTCTAGAGACCAAAGAATGGTCCTCAGTCTAGAGACCAAAGAATGGTCCTCAGTCTAGAGACCAAAGAATGGCCCTCAGTCTAGAGACCAAAGAATGGTCACTCAGTCTAAGCCCAAAGAATGGCCCTCAGTCTAGAGACCAAAGAATGGCCCTCAGTCTAGAGACAAAGAATGGTCCTCAGTCTAGAGACCAAGAATGGTCCTCAGTCTAGAGACCAAAGAATGGTCTCCAGTCTAGAAGACAAGGCCTCAGTCTAGAGACCAAAGAATGGCCCTCAGTCTGAGACCAAAGAATGGCTCAATTACAGACCAAATGGCCCTCAGTCTAGAGACCAAAAGAATGGCCCCTCAGTCCACAGACCAAAGAGAATGGCCTCAGTCCAGATGAGTCCATCTAAATTATAATCATTGTTTGCTATCTTTTAAAGTCTGTCCCACCTGACTTAACACAGCTTCCAGGATGGTTTATAGACTTCAGATTAGTATTTTTATTCGACACAAATGACAACAATCATGGGTCAGAATAGCTTCTTCTGAAAATCCTTCTTTTTTTTTCTCCTCCCCTCCTCTCCCAGGAATAGACAAGAGTCCTTCAAAAGTGCATGGACCACAGAACAACGGCAACAACAAAAACCAACAACACAACACAACAGTACCCAGACACACACTAAGCACCAATAAATGAGGACAATGATATGCTTCTTCTGGCTCCTTCTCTGCCTCCAATAAGAATCCTTGTCAGGCATAACCGACACTTTGGAATGTCTGATTGGAAATAACGGAAGACCACACACACACACACACACACACACAATGCTCGGGACGCTATTCCATCTTTACCAGGCCACTGGTTTTGGATTGGCGCATATCTACCGACGCTCAGCGCGTCTTTCACATCGAGGCGTCTCCACCTAGAAACTAGAGCGGGTAAATGACGCTCAATAGACGGGGCAGAAATCAGACAGCCGCATCGCAATTTACCTGGAGCAGGGAGGCATTCCTGACCTGCATCTCATAGAGAGACAGAGAGAGAGACGGAGAGAGAGACAGAGAGAGAGACGGAGAGAGAGACAGAGAGAGAGACGGAGAGAGAGACGGAGGGGAGAGAGAGAGAGAGAGATGGAGGGGAGGGACAGATAGAGAGACGGAGGGGGAGGGACAGATAGAGAGACGGAGGGGAGAGATAGACGGAGGGGGAGAGACAGAGAGAGAGACGGAGGGGGAGAGACAGAGAGAGAGACGGAGGGGGAGAGAGAGAGAGAGAGACGGAGGGGGAGAGACAGAGAGAGAGACGGAGGGGGAGAGACAGATAGAGAGACGGAGGGGGAGAGAGAGAGAGAGAGAGGGAGGGGGAGAGAGAGAGAGAGAGACGGAGGGGGAGAGAAAGAGAGAGAGACGGAGGGGGAGAGAGAGAGAGAGAGACGGAGGGGAGAGACAGAGAGAGAGACGGAGGGGAGAGACAGAGAGAGAGACGGAGGGGGAGAGACAGAGAGAGAGACGGAGGGGAGAGAGACAGAGAGAGAGACGGAGGGGAGAGACAGAGAGAGAGACGGAGGGGAGAGACAGAGAGAGAGACGGAGGGGGAGAGAGAGAGAGAGAGACGGAGGGGAGAGACAGAGAGAGAGACGGGAGGGGAGAGAGACAGAGAGAGAGACGGAGGGGGAGAGACAGACAGAGAGACGGAGGGGGAGAGACAGAGAGAGAGACGGAGGGGGAGAGAGAGAAGACGGAAGGGGAGAGACAGAGAGAGAGACGGAGGGGGAGAGAGAGAGAGACGGAGGGGGAGAGACAGAGAGAGAGACGGAGGGGGAGAGACAGAGAGAGAGACGGAGGGGGAGAGACAGAGAGAGAGACGGAGGGGAGACGGAGGGAGAGAGAGAGAGAGAGAGACGGAGGGGGAGAGAGAGAGACGGAAGGGGAGAGACAGAGAGAGAGACGGAGGGGAGAGAGAGAGAGAGAGAGAGAGAGAGAGAGAATGAGAGAGGGGGGAGAGAGAGATACAGAGAGAGACAGAGACAGAGAGAGACAGAGACAGAGAGAGAGAGACAGAGAGACAGAGAGACATAGAGAGAAAGAGACAGAGAGAGAGACAGAGAGAGAGAAAGGGGAAGGGAGAGAGAGACAGAGAGAGACAGAGAGAGAGACAGAGAGAGAGAGAGACAGAGAGACATAGAGAGACAGAGAGAGAGAGAGACAGAGAGAGAGAGAGAGAGAGAGACAGAGAGAGACAGAGAGAGAGACAGAGAGAGAGACAGAGAGACATAGAGAGACAGAGAGAGAGACAGAGAGAGAGACAGAGAGACATAGAGAGACAGAGAGAGAGACAGAGAGAGAGACAGAGAGAGAGACAGAGAGAGAGACAGAGAGAGAGAGACAGGAGAAAAGGAGAGTCCCTGTCCCCCTCAGTCTGCTCACCAAAGCAAAACTAGTGCGGGGGTGGATGGGATGCGACGACGGGGACCGAGGGGGTTAGGTTGGGGTTTCAGATGGGGACGGGGACGGGGAAAGGTAGGTTAACCTTTGTAGGAAAACAATCTGACGTGATGGCCTTTTCCTGACTGTGCCTGTGCTCTGACACGCATGGGAACCCCCCCTAGAAATCAGATGGCATTCAAACTGGGATTCACTAGAATATCTATTCTCTAGACCACCGGAGAACGCAGCAACGACGGCAGGGCCTCTACGGAGAACGCAGCTCACTGTATGACGGCAGGGCCTCTACGGAGAAATACGACGAGGACAAATGTCACAATATACATGTAGGCTGTAGTCAATAAACACATCTGGAGATATAGGGGTGGGGGCCATTTATATCTATGATAGCCTATCGTTTTACATTCTCATCAATTTTACATCCCTCCATAGTGAACATTTTCACATTTTTTTAAAATCCTATTTATTTCAGCAGGTCATTGATGTCGATGACAGGATGTACATCTGTTCAGTTCGCCAACTCGGTTTACTGATCGTGATTTAACCTCTTTGTCTGTTCTGCCTGTTGCTGTACTGCGTCAGCCAACCGGACCCGAATATTGACGACGGTGTAATCAACTGTTAAATCAAATGTGACGCTTTTGTAGCATTGAATTGTTGATATTTAAAAAAACGAAGTATAGCTCCGAACACTCGACCGGTGACTGCATCTCTCAAGCCATGGCATGTTTGAATACCGGGCGCGATCTTTCCCGTAGAGGCCCAACACAGTCTCACAATCAATTCGTGCATATATGTACAAAATGCATTTCAGCAAATTTCGTGCGTTTTTTTGTGGCTTAATTCGTGAGAAAAGACACGAATTTATGTGCTTCTTAATTCGTGTTGGATGTGAGGCTGGGCTGACAGAACAGACTGTGGGGGAAAATTGCGCGAAAATGGTGCACCCGAGCTCCGTACAGGGGAGGGAAAGGCCAACAAGCATAAACCACTGTAGGACAGCACAACAAAGTGAGTCCCCCCAAAAATGTACTGTATGCTTCTGCATAAATGATGTAATATGTCAGGGAGATGTGTATACTGTAACTAAGAAAGTAATACTAAGTGTATGTTGCGTAGAAGGTGTTTAGTAGCCCTAGTTATTTGGTAGGTGGTGGTGGCGAACTTGACAACTAGTGGGTTACAAACAAACATCACACAACATTTATACGGGGAAAAATAAAATCACTTTGTGGGGTAAATTGTACCACCACCCAAAAGGGTATTTTGGAGACTGGGGAGGCAGAGGGACATGTGCTCTGTCTTCCCAGGTAGAGACCCTATTTATCACCTACCAGACGTGTATTTAGGAGACTGGGGAGGCAGAGGGACATGTGCTCTGTCTTCCCAGGTAGAGCCCCTATTTATCACCTACCAGACATGTATTTAGGAGACTGGGGAGGCAGAGGGACATGTGCTCTGTCTTCCCAGGTAGAGCCCCTATTTATCACCTACCAGACATGTATTTAGGAGACTGGGGAGGCAGAGGGACATGTGCTCTGTCTTCCCAGGTAGAGACCCTATTTATCACCTACCAGACATGTATTTAGGAGACTGGGGAGGCAGAGGGACATGTGCTCTGTCTTCCCAGGTAGAGACCCTATTTATCACCTACCAGACATGTATTTAGGAGACTGGGGAGGCAGAGGGACATGTGCTCTGTCTTCCCAGGTAGAGCCCCTATTTATCACCTACCAGACATGTATTTAGGAGACTGGGGAGGCAGAGGGACATGTGCTCTGTCTTCCCAGGTAGAGACCCTATTTATCACCTACCAGACATGTATTTAGGAGACTGGGGAGGCAGAGGGACATGTGCTCTGTCTTCCCAGGTAGAGCCCCTATTTATCACCTACCAGACATGTATTTAGGAGACTGGGGAGGCAGAGGGACATGTGCTCTGTCTTCCCAGGTAGAGACCCTATTTATCACCTACCAGACATGTATTTAGGAGACTGGGGAGGCAGAGGGACATGTGCTCTGTCTTCCCAGGTAGAGACCCTATTTATCACCTACCAGACATGTATTTAGGAGACTGGGGAGGCAGAGGGACATGTGCTCTGTCTTCCCAGGTATAGACCCTATTTATCACCTACCAGACATGTATTTAGGAGACTGGGGAGGCAGAGGGACATGTGCTCTGTCTTCCCAGGTAGAGACCCCTATTTATCACCTACCAGACGTGTATTTAGGAGACTGGGGAGGCAGAGGGACATGTGCTCTGTCTTCCCAGGTAGAGCCCCTATTTATCACCTACCAGACATGTATTTAGGAGACTGGGGAGGCAGAGGGACATGTGCTCTGTCTTCCCAGGTAGAGACCCTATTTATCACCTACCAGACATGTATTTAGGAGACTGGGGAGGCAGAGGGACATGTGCTCTGTCTTCCCAGGTAGAGACCCTATTTATCACCTACCAGACATGTATTTAGGAGACTGGGGAGGCAGAGGGACATGTGCTCTGTCTTCCCAGGTAGAGACCCTATTTATCACCTACCAGACGTGTATTTAGGAGACTGGGGAGGCAGAGGGACATGTGCTCTGTCTTCCCAGGTAGAGACCCTATTTATCACCTACCAGACGTGTATTTAGGAGACTGGGGAGGCAGAGGGACATGTGCTCTGTCTTCCCAGGTAGAGACCCTATTTATCACCTACCAGACATGTATTTAGGAGACTGGGGAGGCAGAGGGACATGTGCTCTGTCTTCCCAGGTAGAGACCCTATTTATCACCTACCAGACATGTATTTAGGAGACTGGGGAGGCAGAGGGACATGTGCTCTGTCTTCCCAGGTAGAGACCCTATTTATCACCTACCAGACATGTATTTAGGAGACTGGGGAGGCAGAGGGACATGTGCTCTGTCTTCCCAGGTAGAGACCCTATTTATCACCTACCAGACATGTATTTAGGAGACTGGGGAGGCAGAGGGACATGTGCTCTGTCTTCCCAGGTAGAGACCCTATTTATCACCTACCAGACATGTATTTAGGAGACTGGGGAGGCAGAGGGACATGTGCTCTGTCTTCCCAGGTAGAGACCCTATTTATCACCTACCAGACATGTATTTAGGAGACTGGGGAGGCAGAGGGACATGTGCTCTGTCTTCCCAGGTAGAGACCCTATTTATCACCTACCAGACGTGTATTTAGGAGACTGGGGAGGCAGAGGGACATGTGCTCTGTCTTCCCAGGTAGAGACCCTATTTATCACCTACCAGACGTGTATTTAGGAGACTGGGGAGGCAGAGGGACATGTGCTCTGTCTTCCCAGGTAGAGACCCTATTTATCACCTACCAGACATGTATTTAGGAGACTGGGGAGGCAGAGGGACATGTGCTCTGTCTTCCCAGGTAGAGACCCTATTTATCACCTACCAGACGTGTATTTAGGAGACTGGGGAGGCAGAGGACATGTGCTCTGTCTTCCCAGGTAGAGACCCTATTTATCACCTACCAGACATGTATTTAGGAGACTGGGGAGGCAGAGGGACATGTGCTCTGTCTTCCCAGGTAGAGACCCTATTTATCACCTACCAGACATGTATTTAGGAGACTGGGGAGGCAGAGGGACATGTGCTCTGTCTTCCCAGGTAGAGACCCCATTTATCACCTACCAGACGTGTATTTAGGAGACTGGGGAGGCAGAGGGACATGTGCTCTGTCTTCCCAGGTAGAGACCCTATTTATCACCTACCAGACGTGTATTTAGGAGACTGGGGAGGCAGAGGGACATGTGCTCTGTCTTCCCAGGTAGAGCCCCTATTTATCACCTACCAGACATGTATTTAGGAGACTGGGGAGGCAGAGGGACATGTGCTCTGTCTTCCCAGGTAGAGCCCCTATTTATCACCTACCAGACGTGTATTTAGGAGACTGGGGAGCAGAGGGACATGTGCCTCTGTCTTCCCAGGTAGAGCCCCTATTTATCACCTACCAGACAT
>NW_026280964.1:0-2997 GCF_023373465.1 Oncorhynchus keta | reverse complement strand
CTCATGACTTTAATGGAAAAAAGTGACACATGAAATAACTATACAAAATACAAAACAACAAAACAGAACGTGAAACCTAATACAGCCTATCTGGTGAAACTACACAGAGACAGCAACAATCACCCACGAAATACACAGTGAAACCCCGGCTACCTAAATACGGTTCCCAATCAGAGACAACGAGAATCACCTGACTCTGATTGAGAACCGCCTCAGGCAGCCAAGCCTATACAACACACATACTCAGCCGCAATCCCAAATACTACAAACCCCAATATGAAAATACAATATATAAACCCATGTCACAACCTGGCCTGACCAAATATATAACGAAAACACAAAATACAATGACCAAGGCGTGACAGAACCCCTCCCAAAGGTGCGGACTCCCGGACGCACCTCAAAACCATAGGGAGGGTCCGGGTGGGCGTCTGTCCATGGTGGCGGTTCCGGCTCAGGACGTGGACCCCACTCCATTAAAGTCATAGTTCCTCCCCTTCGCGTCCTGGGATAATCCACCCTCGCCGCCGACATGGCCTAATAGTCACACCCAGAACCCCACTGACTGAGGAGCAGCTCGTGACTGAGGGCAGCTCGGGACTGAGGGCAGCTGGGACTGAGGGCAGCTCGAGACTGAGGACAGCTCGGGACTGAGGGACAGCTCGGGACTGAGGGCAGCTCGGGACTGAGGCAGCTCAGGACTGAGGAAGCTCGGGACAGAGGAGCAGCTCGGGACTGAGGAGCAGCTCAGGACTGAGGGAGCAGCTCGAGACTGAGGGCAGCCCGGAACTGAGGGCAGCCGGGACTGAGGGCAGCCCGGAACTGAGGGGAAGCCCAGTACTGAGAGGAGCCCAGTACTGAGAGGAAGCCCAGTACTGAGAGGATGCCCAGTACTGAGATGAAGCTCAGGCAGGTAGTAGGCTCCGGTAGATCCTGGCTGGCTGGCGGATCTGGAAGATTCTGGTTGACTAGCAGATCTGGAAGAGACTGGTTGACTGGTAGATCTGGAAGAGACTGGTTTGACTGGCAGATCTGGAAGAATCTGGTTGACTGGCAGATCTAGAAGATCATGGCTGACTGGCGGATCTAGCTGCTCTATGCAGACCGACAGCTCCTTGCAGACTGGCAGCTCTTTGCAGACTGACAGCTCTTTGCAGACTGACAGCTCTGGCTGCTTCATGCAGACTGACAGCTCTGGCTGCTTGAACGACTGACAGCTTTGACTGCTCCATGCAGGCTGACAGCACCCTGCAGACTGACAGCTCCTTGCAGACTGACAGCTCCTTGCAGACTGGCATCTCTTTGCAGACTGACAGCTCTTTGCAGACTGACAGCTCTGGCTGCTTCATGCAGACTGACAGCTCTGGCTGCTCCATGCAGGCTGACAGCACCATAGGCTGACAGCACCCTGCGACTGGCAGCTCCTTGCAGACTGACAGCTCCTTGCAGACTAGCAGCTCTTTGCAGACTGACAGCTCTGGCTGCTTCATGCAGACTGACAGCTCTGGCTGCTTCATGCAGACTGACAGCTCAGGCTTCTCCGAACAGGCAGGAGGCTCCGGCAGCGCTGTAGAGTAGGAAGGCTCTGATAGCGCTGAACAGGCGGGAGACTCCGACAGCGCAGAGAGGGAAGGAAGGCTCTGGCTGTGCTGAACAGGCGAGGCGCACAGAGGCCTGGTGCGTGGTGCTGGAACTGGTGCTACAGGATCGAGGACACGCACAGGAAGCCTGGTGCGAGGCTGCTACCGGAGGACTGGTGTGTGAAGGTGGCACAGGATGGACTGGACCGTGAAGGTGTACTGGAGAGCCTGAGAGCAGGACTGGCACAGGACGTGCAAGGCTAGGTAGGTACACAGGAGGCCTGGTGCGTGAGCCTGGCACAGCCGACTAACACGCACCTCAGGACGAGTATGTAGCGCTGACCCAGGTGCCATTAAATCCCGACACGCTCCGTCGGACGAATATCGTACCTATAGCACCATGCTAGCAACTCCCCTCATTACTCTCTCCTCCACTTTCCCCATTAACTCCTTCACAGTCTCTGCTTCGCTCACCTCTAACACCGGCTCTGGTTCTGGTCTCCTCCTTGGCTCCTCTCGATAAACAAGGGAGAGTTGGCTCTGGATAGACCGGACCGTGCAGCGCACTGGAGCTCTTGAGCACCGAGCCTGCCCAACCTTACCTGGCTCGAGGCCCACTCTTGCCCGGCCAATACGAAGGGCTGGTATGTGCCACACGGGCTATGCACCCGCACTGGAAACACTGTGCGCTCCATAGCATAATATGGTGCCTGCCCGGTCTCTCTAGCCCCGGTAAGCACAGGGGTTTGCGCAGGTCTCTACCTGGCATAGCCATACTCTCTTTCCCCCCAATATTTTTGGGCTGCTTTTCGGGCTTCCTTGCCAACCCCGTGTTCCCTCGTATCGTCGGCTCCTAACTCCGGCTGCCTCTGCTCTCCTTAGTGCCTCCACCTGTTCCCATGGGAGCGATCTCTCGGCCACTATCTCCTCCCACCTTTACCATCCAACACGTCTTCCCATGTCCATTCTCCAGATAATTCATCCTCCTTTTGCTGCTCCAGCTGTCGCTGCCTGTTTTCACGCCACTCGGTCCATGTGTGGTGGGTGATTCTGTAACGGCGTTCTTAAGTTTGTCGAAGAGAGTCGGACGGAAATGCAGCTAATTCAATTTCACTCATGACTTTAATGGAAATAAAAAGTGACATGAAATAACCATACAAAATACAAAACAACAAACGGAACGTGAAACCTAATACAGCCTATCTGGTGAAACTACACAGAGACAGGAACAATCACCCACGAAATACACAGTGAAACCCGGCTACCTAAATACGGTTCCCAATCAGAGACAACGAGAATCACCTGACTCTGATTGAGAACCGCCTCAGGCAGCCAAGCCTATACAACACCCCTACTCAGCCGCAATCCCAAATACTACAAACCCCAATACGAAAATACAATATATAAACCCATGTCA
>NW_026280963.1:0-2160 GCF_023373465.1 Oncorhynchus keta | reverse complement strand
ACATTTACATTTACATTTAAGTCATTTAGCAGACGCTCTTATCCAGAGCGACTTACAAATTGGTGCATACACCTTATGACAACCAGTGGAACAGCCACTTGCATCTAAATCTTGTTGGGGAGAAGGGGGGGTGAGAAGGATTACTTACCCTTACTTACCCTATCCTAGGTATTCCTTGAAGAGGTGGGGTTTCAGGTGTCTCCGGAAGGTGGTGATTGACTCCGCTGTCCTGGCGTCGTGAGGAGTTTGTTCCACCATTGGGGGGCCAGAGCAGCGAACAGTTTTGACTGGGCTGAGCGGGAACTGTACTTCCTCAGTGGTAGGGAGGCGAGCAGGCCAGAGGTGGATGAACGCAGTGCCCTTGTTTGGGTGTAGGGCCTGATCAGAGCCTGGAGGTACTGAGGTGCCGTTCCCCTCACAGCTCCGTGGCGAGCACCATGGTCTTGTAGCGGATGCGAGCTTCAACTGGAAGCCAGTGGAGAGAGCGGAGGAGCGGGGTGACGTGAGAGAACTTGGGAAGGTTGAACACCAGACGGGCTGCGGCGTTCTGGATGAGTTGTAGGGGTTTAATGGCACAGGCAGGGAGCCCAGCCAACAGCGAGTTGCAGTAATCAAGACGGGAGATGACAAGTGCCTGGATTAGGACCTGCGCCGCTTCCTGTGTGAGGCAGGGTCGTACTCTGCGGATGTTGTAGAGCATGAACCTACAGGAACGGGACACCGCCTTGATGTTAGTTGAGAACGTCAGGGTGTTGTCCAGGATCACGCCAAGGTTCTTAGCGCTCTGGGAGGAGGACACAATGGAGTTGTCAACCGTGATGGCGAGATCATGGAGCGGGCAGTCCTTCCCCGGGAGGAAGAGGAGCTCCGTCTTGCTGAGGTTCAGCTTGAGGTGGTGATCCGTCATCCACACTGATATGTCTGCCAGACATGCAGAGATGCGATTCGCCACCTGGTCATCAGAAGGGGAAAGGAGAAGATTAATTGTGTGTCGTCTGCATAGCAATGATAGGAGAGACCATGTGAGGTTATGACAGAGCCAAGTGACTTGGTGTATAGCGAGAATAAGAGAGGGCCTAGAACAGAGCCCTGGGGGACACCAGTGGTGAGAGCGCGTGGTGAGGAGACAGATTCTCGCCACGCCACCTGGTAGGAGCGACCTGTCAGGTAGGACGCAATCCAAGCGTGGGCCGCGCCGGAGATGCCCAACTCGGAGAGGGTGGAGAGGAGGATCTGATGGTTCACAGTATCGAAGGCAGCCGATAGGTCTAGAAGGATGAGAGCAGAGGAGAGAGAGTTAGCTTTAGCAGTGCGGAGGCGCCTCCGTGATACAGAGAAGAGCAGTCTCAGTTGAATGACTAGTCTTGAAACCTGACTGATTTGGATCAAGAAGGTCATTCTGAGAGAGATAGCGGTAGAGCTGGCCAAGGACGGCACGCTCAAGAGTTTTGGAGAGAAAAGAGAGAAGGGATACTGGTCTGTAGTTGTTGACATCGGAGGGATCGAGTGTAGGTTTTTCAGAAGGGGTGCAACTCTCGCTCTCTTGAAGACGGGAGGGACGTAGCCAGCGGTCAGGGATGAGTTGATGAGCGAGGTGAGGTAAGGGAGAAGGTCTCCGGAAATGGTCTGGAGAAGAGAGGAGGGGATAGGGTCAAGCGGGCAGGTTGTTGGGCGGCCGGCCGTCACAAGACGCGAGATTTCATCTGGAGAGAGAGGGGAGAAAGAGGTCAGAGCATAGGGTAGGGCAGTGTGAGCAGAACCAGCGGTGTCGTTTGACTTAGCAAGCGAGGATCGGATGTCATCGACCTTCTTTTCAAAATGGTTGACGAAGTCATCTGCAGAGAGGGAGGAGGGAGGGGGGGAGGATTCAGGAGGGAGGAGAAGGTGGCAAAGAGCTTCCTAGGGTTAGAGGCAGATGCTTGGAATTTAGAATGGTAGAAAGTGGCTTTAGCAGCAGAGACAGAGGAGGAAAATGTAGAGAGGAGGGAGTGAAAGGATGCCAGGTCCGCAGGGAGGCGAGTTTCCTCCATTTCCGCTCGGCTGCCCGGAGCCCTGTTCTCCACCAGCTAGTCTCTGTTCTCTACATATCTCCACCAGCTAGTCTCTGTTATCTACATATCTCCACCAGCTAGTCTCTGTTCTCTTCATATCTCCACCAGC
>NW_026280962.1:0-2500 GCF_023373465.1 Oncorhynchus keta | reverse complement strand
CAGAGAGAGAGACAGAGAGAGAGAACACTGAGAGAGAGAGAGAGAGAGAGAGAGAGAGAGAGAGAGAGAGAGAGAGAGAACTGAGAGAGAGAGAGAGAGAGAGAGAGAGAGAGAGAGAGAGAGAGAGAGAGAGAGAGAGAGAGAGAGAGAGAGAGAGAGAGAAGAGAGAGAGAGAGAACTGAGAGAGAGAGAGAGAGAGAGAACTGAGAGAGAGAGAGAGAGAGAGAGAGAGAGAGAGAGAGAGAGAGAGTAGAGAGAGAGAGAGAGAGAGAGAGAGAGAGAGAGCTGAGAGAACTGAGAGAGAGAGAGAGAGAGAGAGAGAGAGAGAGAGAGAGAGAGAGAGAGAGAGAGAGAGAGAGAGAGAGAGAGAGAGACTAGAGCAGAGAGAGAGAGAGAGAGAGAGAGAGAGAGAGAGAGAGAGAGAGAGAGAGACAGAGAGAGAGAACACTGAGAGAGAAGAGAGAGAGAGAGAGAGAGAGAGAGAGAGAGAGAGAGAGAGAGAGAGAGAGAGAGAGAGAGAGAGAGAGAGAGAGAGAGAGAGAGAGAGAGAGAGAGAGAGAACTGAGAGAGAGAGAGAGAGAGAGAGAGAGAGAGAACTGAGAGAGAGAGAGAGAGAGAGAGAGAGAGAGAGAGAGAGAGAGAGAGAGAGAGAGAGAGAGAGAGAGAGAGAGAGAGAGAGAGAGAGAGAGAGAGAGAGAGAGAGATAGAGAACTGAGAGAGAGAGAGAGAGAGAGAGACAGAGACAGAGTCAGAGAGAGAGAGACCGAGAGAGACAGAGAGACCGAGAGAGAGACAGAGAGAGAGACAGAGAGAGAGAGAGAGAGAGAGAAATACACATTTGATCTAAAACTGTTGCCCTAGAGCACACAAAAACTATACATACCTCAGCTCTAAACATCAACGACACAGTTGTGATCGATCTGAGAGGCAAGAAGGACATTCTATGCCGTCAAAAGACACGTACAATTCAACATACCAATTAGGATCTGGCTAAAAAGGTCTGGGGTCCGCTCACCAACCAAGACTTCACAAAATCAGACAAACACCAAATTGAGACTCTGCATACAGAATTCTGCAAAAATATCCTCCGTGTACAACGTAGAACACCAAATAATGCATGCAGAACAGAATTAGGCCGATACCCACTAATTATCAAAATCCAGAAAAGAGCCGTTAAATTCTACAACCACCTAAAAGGAAGCGATTCCCAAACCTTCCACAACAAAGCCATCACCTACAGAGAGATGAACCTGAGAAGAGTCCCCAGTAAAGCTGGTCCTGGGGCTCTGTTCACAAACACAAACACACCCCACAGAGCCCCAGGACAGCAACATAATTAGACCCAACCAAATCATGAGAAAACAAAAAGATAATTACTTAACACATTGGAAAGAATTAACAAAGAAACAGAGCAAATTAGAATGTTATTTGGCCCTTAACATAGAGTACACAGCGGCAGAATACTTGACCACTGTGACTGACCCAAAATTAAGGAAAGCTTTGACTATGTACAGACTCAGTGAGCATAGCTTTGCTATTGAGAAGCCGCCGCCGCAGGCAGGACATGGCTCTCAAGAGAAGACAGGCTATCTGCTCACTGCCCACAAAATGAAACTGAGCTGCACTTCCTAACCTCCTGCCAAATGTATGACCATATTAGAGACACAAATTTCCCTCAGATTACACAGATCCACAAAGAATTTGAAAACAAACTTGATAAACTCCCATATCTACTGGGTGAAATACCACAGTGTGCCCATCACAGCAGCAAGATGTGTGACCTGTTGCCAGAAGAAAAGGTCAACCAGTGACAACACTGTATGTAGCCATAATATGACATTTGAAAATGTCCTTTGAAAACGTTCGTGAGTGTAATATTTACTGTTTATTTCTGATTGCTGATTTCACTGTTGTTTATAATCCATCACACTTGCTTCTGGCAATGTAAACATAATGTTTCACATGGCAATAAAGCCCTTGAATTGAATTGAGAGAGAGAGAGACAGTGAGAGAGACAGAGACAGCGAGAGAGAGAGAGAGAGAGAGAGAGAGAGAGAGAGAGGGAGAGAGAGAGAAAGACAGCAAGAGAGACAGAGAGAGAGACAGCTTAGAGACAGCTAAGAGAGAGAGAGAGAGAGAGAGAGAGAGAGAGAGAGAGAGAGGGAGAGAGAGAGAGAGAAAGACAGCAAGAGAGACAGAGAGAGAGACAGCGAGAGACAGCGAGAGAGAGAGAGAGAGAGAGAGAGAGAGAGAGAGAGAGAGAGAGAGAGAGAGAGACACGAGAGAGAGAGAGAGAGAGAGAGAGAGAGAGTAAGAGATAGAGAGAGACAGAGACAGAGACAGAGACAGAGAGAGAGAGAGAGAGAGAAAGACAGGGAGAGAGAAAGAGACAGCGAGAGAGAGAGAGAGAGAGAGAGAGAGAGAGAGAGGGAGAGAGAGAGAAAGACAGCAAGAGAGACAGAGAGAGACAGCGAGAGACAGCGCAGAGAGAGAGAGAGAG
>NW_026280961.1:17500-60348 GCF_023373465.1 Oncorhynchus keta | reverse complement strand
AACAATCTGCAGTTTATTCAGAGTAAAAGTATTGTGTACAGCGTATACGGGCTCTGTTCCTTGAACTCAGAGGGAGTCAGAAAAAGAGAGCCCCTAATTTAGACAGCATACATGTTTTATACAGTACAGAAAGTAGGTTGATTTCTAGGAGATCGGATCTTCGGATTGGATCAGGCTGGGGTGTAGTCATCCGGCATTGGCTCTGTTGTCTGTCCATCATCGTAGAATCCTGCCATGCCTGTTCTTGGTCGTCACACCATGTTCAGCTGAAAAGGAGATCTGGTGTGTGCGCTATCTTCAGTCACACAATGTTCGGCTGGGAAGGAGATTATGTGTGTGTGCTAGTTTGTCTCTAAGTCTAGGCTTTCTGCCAATCTGTGGGTGTCTTATCTGGGTGTCCTCGGCAGCTATGTGTGTACTGTATGTGCGTCGTCCCTGTCTTCTGGGGTCAGTGTGTAAGAGCGTATGTCCCTGTCCTGTCCTCAAGAGTCCGTGTGTAATGTGTGTGCGTCCCTATCTTCAGGGGAGTTGTGGCCGAACTGCCGGCTAGCACCTGTGGCTAGGAGTATCCTGTTGTGACAGTGTTCTGGATGATCAAAGTGAGTGTGTGTGTGAGAAATATCCTGTATGGGGCCCAACCTGTTTTACTATGAAAATACGTTATCCCAGCTACAGTAGTGTAATGTCACCTACATAAGAATTAGCATTCCTCTACAAATCTTTCTTCACGTCTCCCCAGAGACGTGACACAACCTAACTAGATCCATACACAAAGAGAAACTTCTCCCAAAGGGACTATGAAATAAGGCACGGTATTAAACAGAAATAGATATATATGTATTACCATCATGTTCTCCATTCAATCCCACTATGTACTAAGTTGGCTACCAGCCACCTAGGAACTTACAACCCTCATTTAACAGAGCGGAGAACAGCTCAAAATAAAAGTAAAATGATTGTCCACATAAGCCAACTTTTCCAGCAGGAAAAAGTTGTGATTCCTCTCTTCACATCTCCTAAGAGATGTGATATAGTCCAGATACATTACTCCAAGCAAAAACGAAAACATAATCCAAAAAGGAAAAATAGCCTAAACAAGGTAAGTCTATACGGAAATGGCCCACAAAGAAAAATAATTTCCCCCTCTTCCCATCCCAGATGGGACACGACATACAATGGAGAAGCTTAATCAATAAAGCAACTGGATCCCCCTCCTAAAATGGCTGCAAAAACTGAAAGATGGGTCTCATGCTCCATACCGTTATCTCGCACCTGGCTCCTGTTATCTAACAAAAAGACCGCTTGTTCTCGCAACCCCACGCTCTGAATGTGCCCTCCCTTCTGTATTTTTCCAGCATGAGAAAGTTCCATGGCCCTGATACTTTTAACAATGTTTCAAATCAGCTAGGTAGCATAACACATACATACCTCCACACAAGGCAACAACAGATAATATTCAATCTTATATATGGTAATGGCTATAATGTAAAATAACCCCAAGGGTGTGAACAAAAATTCAGCAATGAATCATATAACAGTTACAAAGTTTAAACTACCTTCATGTCAAAAGAGAACAGCTCATTCAAAAACAGAACAAAAGAAAATAGTGTGAAATTTAAGTCCCCTTTTGACACCCGCTAGGGTGTCACTCATTCCTTTATTTCAGCAGTCATAGCATTTCATGAAAATAATAAAAAGTTTATTATTAATAACAAGTGATATATGCCTTTGTTGTATGCTTTGTTTCCCCCTTTTGTCACCCGCAAGGGTGTCACTTATCAAAAACAGGATAAAACTTTATTGTTATTGACATGTAAGATGTAGGACAAAACTTTGGTCATGGAAAACAGAGTAAAGAATTATTAGAAACCATCTGGTCCTCTCAGCTACTCCTATCCTGTACCAGGTGGGCTCCTTGCCACCCAGGGACTCTAAACCTTCACAACAGGGAGAACAAACATACTGGAAAGAAAACCTATCATAAAATGTATAACAAGGAACTGTGGTGGTGTAAAAATGTATTCTACTACCTCACCCTCAGCATACCATGGGTCATCCTCAGTCAGTCCCATCCTCTCCTGAAAGCATGCTTCCGTATCGGCATCTCCAACTGGAGCATCAAGCAAAGGCAACATGCCTGAAGCCTTCACCATATCTGTAACATATTTCTTAGAACACGGTATGATGCAAGCAGCACATCACATCAATAACAAATAATACAAGAATTAGGTCAGAAATCCAGTAACCATCATATCAGTGCATTTACCAAACCAGGCCAAGAGAACAGACTCCTCCACCCCTTGTGGACCTCATCTTATCAGATAGTGCATCAAGCCCGCCCTAGATATCATCTGGACTGGTATTATTAGGAATATACGTGCAACATTGTTTACCGAACATCTTGCAAACGTCCCCCTGACTGGCAAGAAGCATATCCCAAGGCAAGTCTATTCTGTCTGGAAACCCCAAATGTGGCCTCAGGCTGTTCAGACATACCAGTGAGTGCATCACGGGAGTAATTCACAAAACGCTGTTGATTATAGTAGATATAATTAATCCATGCAGTCTGTCTAGCATCCACCATGGCTGGACCCATAGTAGGTAGTAAGTGCCAGAGTCCATCATTCCTACCCAAGGCCTGAAACTCATGAGGAACCCCCACTGGCACTCCCAACAGGTTGGTGTGTATGTCAACTACATCCTCTGTCCCTGGAGCACTACATCTATGTCTCCCATGGGATGGAATGTTTTCAGGTCCCCTGGTTACAGAACTCAGCAGCTGTTCAGCAGCAACATCAACAATGGTCAGTGGAATTATCACTGGTCAGACCACACGTATCTTGCCATTCTCCTCTAAGAATGGGTCTCAGCACTCTTTTTGGCTCCACACATCCACCTCACATCAGCCAGACCACTAGTTTGGTTTAGGCCTGTAACTGGCCAAGTGGAATTAATGGTTATGTTACTACTGCAATCAGCTTCAGGCAATCTCCCATAATCAAAACCAGTCCCAGTTCCTAATTGATCAATAGCCGAATAGTCTCTAAGATTAATTACCTGAATGGTATTTTTAACACAGTGGTGGTAGAGGAGTGTGTCCGGCTACCTCTGGTCTTGGCAGTACCTTAATAGAAAACACACCCATCATGTCTGTCCTCGTCCTTTGTAGTCCGAGGGTGTGAGTGCCTGCATCATAGAGCTTAATATTTGTTATGGTTAGTAGGATTTCATCACCTTTACAAAGTTCAACAGTGCTCCCAGGTTTCCCCATATCATGGAAAACCTATCCACCTTTGTGGGATCCTCTATGCTATAAGGATACCCTCTTCTCCAATCCTAGAACAGTCCGCAGTCGGTTATCATGTAATCTCTACTCTAACTTCCTGTCTACCCAGATCTAGGGATCTCTTATGTTCATTTTGGAACAAAATACACATCACTTAGCCAGAGCCAGACACATCCTCACTTCTATGAACAAAAACAGGGGTGATAGGACAGGTAGGGTTTACTTCATTCGAGAGTTGGCCCCCGGAATTCTGTTAATTCCAGTTCTTCTCCCGAACTCTGTTTATTGTCCGACAGTGAAAAAGTGTCTTACCCTTCCGCCGTGCGATATGAATCTGGGTAGCTCTTTCAGCTAGCTGTCACCAGGGGTCTTCTATGGTCCCCAAGCCTCTGGGACTGGATTGAGTGACTTCACCTGTAGTTCACCTGTAATGCATAAAATCCTGGACATACAGGCTTGGTTAACAAACAATTCCTCATATGTTTTATCTGATTATATCTTTAACTTCTATGCCCAATTGTTAGCTACATTTTTAAATTATTAGTTTCTTATCCAATAGTCCCCATCCTATCCTAGACCACAATTTACCCATCCCCCTTTTGATACCTGGCTCTGCCCAGGTATCAACCTTACCTACTCTAAATAATGACTTAGGTAAGATTAGTATAGTATCCTTAATGTTCTGACATTATCCTGTAGGAGCGCCCCCTACATTTTCCACATGTCCAACTCTCCCCCCTTTCTCCACTCAGCAACTGCTATCTTTGCCTGTCCTGGCCCCCCCCTTTCCAAAAACCTCTCCTCTCTTCTCTCCAACTTTCAAGGTCTCTGCAGTGCGGGGGAGGGCCCCTCCGTCTGCCTTTTCACCTATCTGTAAAATACCATGTCTCTGGGAACGTGAAAATCCCCTTAACCCAAACGTTTACTACAAAAACAAAACCTAATAATTATGATAATCCACTCAAACTCAAATAATTTGTCTCGGTGTTTCATGTTTTATTCGTGTTTCTCCAAATTGTCTCCCCAAAAATACTTCTTAAATCCCCAGCCATTAGACACACACACAACTGTGATAAATGTGCACTGTCCCTTTAACATAAAAACCTCCGCCTGCAATCCCCTCTGCGGGCCTTTCATTGTTCCCCATAATGAAAACAGATTCTAATGTTAGTCTACCTTAACCTCCTGTTTAATTTCAGTGGTGTTATCTGAACAATCAAACCAAAATCAATAACCGGGGAGTACTTGATCAGTGATGTCAATTGTGGAATTAGTGCCCTCTGGTATTATATCCGTTTTGTTAACTGTATGTTCGAAAGCCCAAAGCATTATTCCTACTACTACACCCGAGGTGAACAGCAATAGCACAAACATTGGAAGAGAGCATCCTAATCTTTCCCATGGTGCCCTATGTCGTCTAGAGTAAGGGTGCCCTTCGCTGGCATCTGAGGATTGGAGGCGTCTCCACATCCTTCAGTTGTCAGAGCTAGCAGAATTTGTAGCCGAATTAGATGCGATCAAATCGCTTCTGACTTCTGTCAGTGTTCTGTCAGGTGCTGGTGCTGGTGTACAATGCGTCAGGTGGTGCCAAGGTGCGCCTGGTTTACCTTTGACCTGGACTGAGTGTGAAGTAACTTCCTTCACTTCGTACGGTCCAGTCCACCTAGGATCAGCCCACTTTCTTTGTGGACTTTGATCCTTACCCAGTCACCAACCTTTACCCTTGGTTGTTCCTGGTCATCCGTCAGCTCCCCCTCTGCGACCCGGTGTATCTGCGTGGAGAGAGCTGCAGATAATTCGGTCAGTTTTTTTACATAGTCAGACATTCCTATCTGGTGGACATCAAGAGGGGGCATATGACCTCCCTCTCTTGGCGGCCCAGGCATCACTCGGCCTGTCATTATCTCATGGGGTGAAAGATGTGTCCCTGCACCTGGTGAGGACCTCATGGCCATCAGTGCCAGGGGCAGGGCTTCCACCCATGTCAATTTAGTTCCTGCACAAACCTTAGCTATCTTAGCTTTCAAAGTCTGGTTACAGCGTTCCACAAGTCCCTGCGATTGCGGCTTATACACCGAACCGAATTTGTGTGTAATACCAAACCTCTCCTCAACCTGTCTCAGGTGTTGGTTGGAGAAGTGGGACCCATTATCGGATCTGATTTGTCGCGGGACCCCATACCTAGGTATGAGTTCCGTTTGTAGCCACTTAATGACTGACTTCGCATCCTCCTTAGCTGTAGGAATGGCCTCTACCCATTTAGAGAATCTGTCTACCATTACTAGCAAATATCTTTTTCCTCCTTTCACTTGATCTGCTCCCATGTCTGTCCTTCTTGAATAAATGCAACTTGTTCTGTTCTGTCTCCCTGTCTTTAGCTTCCTGTAATGCTTCACGCAACTCGCCTTCCATTGTGCTAAGCTGAGTCCTATTTGGAGTTCCCCCTACCAAATAACCCGCCTGTGTCCACTTCAACTTCAACCCTTCCCAAACCTTCTTTATTGACTTCCACTGTTCCTTTCCTCCTGACCTATCCTGCATACGTTGTTCTAGGAAATCATTGAATTTCAGTTTTGAAGGTTGCGAAGTTGCCATGGTGTATAAGTGAGTTTGACTATCTGAATATACTTAGCCCGTCACTGTTTTGCGACAGCGATGTATTCTTGGAGAAACTATTACTCGTACTCTGTCTTATCTCAGAGCTCCTCCGTCATATATTCAGATTTTGGTGAGACAATACAGCCCAATTAAACCCTTGTGAGACGCTGTGTACAGTCAAACCCTCACCGGTCACAGCCAGTCTGTTGGGTTACTAGTCAATTATCAATATGCCTCATTCGTATACTTCATGTACTCAGGTAGCAACTCTACAACACATTTAACCAGTCATGAGCTAGGTTATGGTATGTAAATCACCTAGTAGTAGTATCAACCGAACATTTGGTCATATTCAACACTTAGATTTATTCCTCATCAGTCGCTGCTGACATCTCTGAATAATATCACTAATCAACAAATAGACCTATTCCTCATCGAACGCTGTCGACATATCTGAATAGTATCTAGAATCAAGCTAACATTACAATATCCTCCAACCTATCTCATCTCAGTTCTTTAACACATACAATTCAATTCTGCATCACCTTAACTTTAAACAGTCAATACATTGCATTCATATTTCCACAATTCCTTTACTTCACTGCTCAATGAAATTTTGTTAAATTAAATTTACACAAAACTCATACTCACACTCGGTATTACTGATCTTAAATTTGGAGTAGACTAAGCGACAATATGCAAAGTTTGTTTTAACAGGTTTTGCTTACCTTTTTAGTGGTCGACCTGAGATCAGTTCTCCGAGTTGAGCAGAGTTTTGTCCTCCCCCGAATTGGCTCGTCTTTCTCCTTGAACCGTCCTTTCACCACCCGCTCCCGTACTCTCACGTTTTATGGGTCTTTAGTAAACCATCCTCTGCTACCAAGAATTCTGTTGGTAAAAGGTGAGATGCTTAGGTGAGCGAGTCGGTCAAGGATCAGTTCAGACGAGGAGTTAAAGTTTAACAATCTGCAGTTTATTCAGAGTAAAAGTATTGTGTACAGCGTATACGGGCTCTGTTCCTTGAACTCAGAGGGAGTCAGAAAAAGAGAGCCCCTAATTTAGACAGCATACATGTTTTATACAGTACAGAAAGTAGGTTGATTTCTAGGAGATCGGATCTTCGGATTGGATCAGGCTGGGGTGTAGTCATCCGGCATTGGCTCTGTTGTCTGTCCATCATCGTAGAATCCTGCCATGCCTGTTCTTGGTCGTCACACCATGTTCAGCTGAAAAGGAGATCTGGTGTGTGCGCTATCTTCAGTCACACAATGTTCGGCTGGGAAGGAGATTATGTGTGTGTGCTAGTTTGTCTCTAAGTCTAGGCTTTCTGCCAATCTGTGGGTGTCTTATCTGGGTGTCCTCGGCAGCTATGTGTGTACTGTATGTGCGTCGTCCCTGTCTTCTGGGGTCAGTGTGTAAGAGCGTATGCGTCCCTGTCCTGTCCTCAAGAGTCCGTGTGTAATGTGTGTGCGTCCCTATCTTCAGGGGAGTTGTGGCCGAACTGCCGGCTAGCACCTGTGGCTAGGAGTATCCTGTTGTGACAGTGTTCTGGATGATCAAAGTGAGTGTGTGTGTGAGAAATATCCTGTATGGGGCCCAACCTGTTTTACTATGAAAATACGTTATCCCAGCTACAGTAGTGTAATGTCACCTACATAAGAATTAGCATTCCTCTACACATCACTCATTCATATATCTTTATGTACATATTATTTATCCCTTTATACTTGTGTGTGTAAGGTCGTAGTTGTGGAATTGTTATGTTAGATTACTCGTTGGTTATTACTGCATTGTCAGAACTAGGAGCACAAGCATTTCGCTACACTCGCATTAACATCTGCTAACCATGTGTATGTGACAAATAACATTTGATTTGATACAGTCATGGGTGAACAGGGAGTACAGGAGGGGACTAAGCACACACCACTGAGGGGCCCCCGTATTGAGGGTCAGCGTGCCAGATGGGTAGTAATTTAAATGTTTTCATCTCATTTTAAAACATACAATCTACCTGCAATGAAGCCGCTCAACATTTACATTACATTCAGTCCTCCAGCAGACACTCCCATCCAGAGTGACCCACAGGAGCAACCTGGCTCAAGCGCTCCGCCCAAGGCCACAAGGACCGAATCTCCACCAAGTCGACCTGGGGACCCAAACGAGCAACCTCTTTCCACTAGTCCTAGCTACCATTCACCAGGCCACCAAACATCTAAGATGTTTGGTGGCCACTCTCCAACCCCAAACCCCTCCCATCCCTCCCAAGACACCGTCCTCCTCCAACCCAACCAAAACCACCACCCACCCAATGCACCAACAAAAATAACTAAAGAGAAAAACAAAGAAAAACAACAGAAAACAACAATGCTAAAACAAAAGACATTGAGGAAAATAAACATCTGAACAGCAAGGCCAACTGTATACATTTGAGTGCATGTGTGGCACTAATTACTTGTGTGTATGTGTGGGTCCGTGTGTATGCATGTTTGTGTGTTTGAATGTGAGTGTGTATGCATGTGCAGATGGGTTGATACCTACCCTCACCACCTGGGGGTGGCCCGTCAGAAAGTTCAGGATCCAGTTGTAGAGGGAGGTATTTAGTCCCCGGGTCCCGAGCTTGAGTGGACTATGAATGCTGAGCTGTAGTCAATGAACAGCACTCACATAGGCATTCCTCTTGTCCATGTGGGAGAGAGCAGTGTAGAGTGCAATAGAGATTGCATCATCGGTGGATCTGTTGGGGCGGTATGTGAATTGGACTGGGTCCAGAATGTCTGGGATGATGGTGTTGATATTCACCATTACTAGCCTTTCAAAGCATTTCATGTTTACAGATGTGAGTGCTACAGGATGATAGTTGTTTACGAAGGCTGCCTTTGAGCTCTCAGGAGCAGGGACAATGGTGGTCCGCTTGAAACATGCCAGCTGGTCTGAGCATGCTCTGAAAATGCACCCTGGTATTCCATCTGTCCCAGCTGCCATGTGAGTGTTAACCAATTATGTGTATAAACTCTGGATTGCGAATGCCATGTATTGGACATTGAGAGGCTTTGAAGCCAACGTTTGGCCATATTGGCTCTCACTGGTAGGAGCAGCCCTCCATAGCAATTCATGGAATTCTACAGTATTTCAAATAAATGTTTCATGGACAAAATTACACCTATTTAATAAGTTTGTTGTTGTAGTGGGGGCATTAGCAATCTAAAAAAATATATACTTTAAGGAAAATGTTTTTATATATTTTGTCATGTTTTATTTGTATGTTTAACTCACATAATATAAGGTGTCTGTAATATAAAAAAGTAATGTAGGCATTAATAGTTAAACCACTGTTCCCCGTGCGCGGATGACGTAAATGTTGATTAATGCACCCCGCACCTCTCTGATTTAGAGGGGTTGGGTTAAAGTCAGTTGAATGCGTTCAGTTGTCTAACCGACTATGTATCCCGCTTTCCCTTCCACATAATGAATCCATTTCTGTGCTTCCAAAATATATGTTTTTACAACCGTGGGGGAGTGCGGATGGTTTCAACACAGCGCCCCCTCACAGTCATCTAGTGTTTATATAAATAATTGGCGTTAACTTAACAATTGCCCCAATGGTACAAATAAAGTTTGTTTTATGGATTCATTATAATGAATCTCAAAGTCTACAATCCATAACAAATTCGCCTCTAAAAGTTTCCCGACATTGTTTGAGTGAGAGTATTGTTCTGAGACGAGAGTCCACGTCCTGTACAAGTCATCGTATGACATAGGAGGAAGTGAAGGCAGCAGTTGCAAGATATAGTCATTTAGCCAGCTAATCTCAGATACGTTTTTTTTATCAGAGAAGATATGTCAGCAAGCATGCAAATTAAGGTAATAACGTTATCTTGTTAAAAGGTTTGACTTCTCGTGACAAACTGACCAATGCATTATGCACTAGCTAGAATGTTACAATTCTACATCGACACACGTGTCACATTATACTAGTATTAGCTAACCAGGATATAGCTAGTTCGCTAGCTAGCTATAGCTACACGGACAACGTTAAACTCAAATGTCTCAAGTATAAACTTTACAGCTTGCAGAACTAGTCAGTTCACTAGTAGCTAACTAACATAATGCTAGTAGGCATCCGCTAGCTGTCAAACTATCACGTATTTCACCATAGATAGCTACTGTGGAATGGTCATTGACATTACTCCACTTCGATGCACCTACCTAGCTATTAATTTATGTGACAGGTCAAGAGTGTGACTAATGACATGTATATTCTTGCCAGATTGGAATCATTGGAGGCTCTGGCCTTGATGACCCAGACATATTGGAGGGAAGGACTGAGAAATATGTAGACACACCTTATGGAAAGGTAAGTTCAAATTCTACATATTCTATGTGGTAGGCAGGCTGTCTCTGCTATGAACAAACAATCATGTGCACCTTTGAGTGATGCACGATATCGACATCTCCGCCATTTTCTGGATGCTAAAATTCAAATAGTTCTCCTAATTTCAGTGTGACAACTAGCATGTATAGTGTTGAGAATCATTGTACCATCCAAACCGCTGTGAAATATATTTTCCATAACCAAAAATATTTTATTTTCAGCTGTTTTGAAACTGGTATACACACACAGAACAGATGTACCGCTTCTTAGACTTGCTTTCAATGAGAATGACGGATCCATTTATATGTGAATTTGGTTGGGTACCACAAAAATGACATATTGCAGCTTTAAAATGACAAGTGCCACCAATCTTAGTCCTGAATGTGGCAATGCTTTCCATTGTGTACAGCACAGCCATTACTAACATAATATTGGACGAAGGGAGCCTAACATTACTCCATAGGCCAAGGACTTTGTGTCAGGTTTCCCCAACTGGCAGGCTGAATTTAGCCCTCGGGTGTAATGTTTGGCTCTGAGCAACAACAAAAAAGTTTTGAAATTATGTTGTAATCAAATATATATTTTTCGGGCTTCTTGCGGTCAATTTGCAGTTTACAAATGATTTGTACTTAAAGGGAAAGAAGATGCCTAGTCAGTTGCACAACTGAATGCATTCAACCGAAATGTCTTTCTCATTTAACCCAACCTCTCTGAATCAGACGTCCACTTCATTGGCGCCCAGGGAAATTAGCTGTTTGGGGTTAACTGCCTTGCTCAAGGGCAGAACGGCAGATCTTTCAACCTTGCTGGCTTGGGATTTCAAACAACAACCTTTCGGTTACTGGTCCAACGCTCTTAACTGCTAGGCTACCTGCCGCGGTTATGTTCCGGACCCGTGGCCATCTGCTAAAGAAGTAGATCAACGGTCCCTGACATACATGTTCTGTTTAAAGGGCAAATTAGCTCTGGAAGCAAAAACCGCTAAATGCGCCATCTAAATGTGAACCAAGGAAAGCCCCCCGGCCAAACCCTTCCCTAACCCGGACGGCGCTGGGCCAACTGTGTGCCGTCCTACAGCTGGCTGGGTTTGAACCCCAGGCTGTCGTGGCGGTTAAAACAGTCTACAGTAAGTACATATTTTCCATTTGTGAAATAATTGGATGTGATATGAATGCAGAGGGATTTATGTTCCTGTAACCGTACCGCATTGAGCCTCCCGAGTCTCAGATTGCTGTGCCACTCGGGAGGCTCAATTGTGGTATGGTTCTAGAAACATAAATCCTCTATTTGCATGTCACAAGAAAATATACACTTACTGTTTTAACACAGTTGCAGCAGACAGTATTTTTCAGTGACAACACATTTGTGGTGTCTGGGTGTCTGTCTTCCGTTTACACACAGGTGTTTGGAGACACCAATAGTTAATTAGCACAGGTAGTCCACTCTTTCTTCTGTCTGTTTTCAGTAAACATGGAAATATGGCTGTGTGGGAACCCTATAAAGTTGTGTATCAATTTAACCTTTTGTTTTATGCTTCCAAAACCATACCGCAAGCGATGCGTGTTCATTTTCAGACCGAGCGTAGTGGCTCTTAACAACACTCCCCTCTACAGACGACGCCTTTGTCCAATTATTCTTATGTGTAATGGAACTGAGTCATTACACATAAGTCATTGGCTATCTAGTGTGTGTAAGCCTAACTGTTAAGGAAGTGTAGTTTGTCAACTGGAGACGCACACAGTGTGTTGATTAGAGGTCGACCAATTATGATTTTTCAACGCCGATGTTATTCTGTTATAACTAAGTCTATGATTTGATAGAGCAGTCTGACTGAGCGATGGTATTGTTATGAAAACTTGAAATCGGCCCTAAATAATCGGTCGACCTCTAGTGTTGGTCCTGTGCAAAACTGATTTTTCTTTGTGTTATGAAAGATAAGGGGAATATCGGGATAGGTTTCGAAAACCAGTTTGAAAGTGATGTTTATTGACTTTTCTAAACGTTAAAACACAGCGACTGTAGTTCACATGGAGCCAAATGTGGACAAATGTAACCGAGAAGGGTTTTCCAGAGCTACATAGCCACGCACATTGACATAAAGCAAAATGGCCCTTGTCTCACGATTGTTGAATAAAATGATTTTTGATTTGGTCCTTCAGCTGGTCAAACTTTTTGACAAAATATCCACTGGAAAGTATTCTTAAACAGACTTCAAAACAGGGGTCTCAGAGCATGTGTGACAATCAAGATGTTTGCTCATGCATGTGATGCATGTATGTTAACCAAAGCCTTGCAGGTGTTTACATGGTTTTTTGCATGTGCCAGGGGATCGAAATTTCAACGGCAGTAGCCAGGTATAACATTTTGACCAGCTGAAGGACCAACCGCACAGATAACTGGTAGGATTATGGAAAATCTATTTCACAGGGGTTTAGATGCTACAATGATTCTCTACACTATACATTGCTTGTTTTGCCACAAACTAAAATTAGGCAAATTATTAGAACCAGGAAAGGGCAGTGTGATTTCCGCGTAGTGCATCTTTAAACTTAGAATTATTTACTTGACTTTTATACACCTATAAATTGACTCCTTAAAATAATTTAGTCTGTCAAGTTTGCCACCGGCGTGCTGCTGTAGGGAAGTAAAGCAGAAGTCGAATCCATCACTTCCGTTGTTTGGCTGTGTCCATAGCAACATTTTGAAAATGAGATGGATACCAATAATTGGTATAACAGTCTGGTTTATTAGGCAACACCAATCTCAGCGTTCCAGTGTAATGCCAATCTTTTTTTACCAACTGAAAACTGTGCCTTAGATTCTACCTAATAACATCTCTTCTCTTTTCCCCCCCGACAACCCAACCAGCCTTCAGATGCCCTTATAATGGGGAAGATCAAAAATGTTGAATGTGTGCTCCTTGCAAGGTAAGCAGTGGAATGAATTGGAGAATCTCAATTGCATTCTCTTTGTGTCCTCTCTCCTCACCTCCTTCTCAAAACCCATTGGAGGAGGATGAGGCGAGGAGAGAGGAAACGAGGAGTATGCATATTGAGATTCACCCGTGGAGAGATCCTAGGAGTACTGAACCAGATGAACTCCACCTCTGTTTCTTATGAATTTGTGCCATCTAGTGGCTGTGTGTTGCAATTTTAAAACTTATTAGACCTGATCTCTCTTCTCCAACACCCTACAGGCTAAACATTCCCCCAATACCAAATCCACCACTGGCCCTCTAGCTAACTTATGTAGATGTCTAATAATCAGGTAGGTATACTTAGAATGATTTTGTATGTGTTTTTTAAAAACACTTGCCCTTTTTAGAAGTGGAGTTTGTAAACGTATTGCTTAGCCTACACATACAAATCCTTTCAGAGATACAGAAGTTTCTAGTGGATTAGGTGCTATAGGAGTCAAATTAGAGATTCGTTTTCAGCCTTTGGTAAACACTGAACTATTCACACTCCACATTATACTGGTCCCTAGGCATGGGAGACAGCACACCATCATGCCAACTGACGTCAACTACCAGGCTAACATCTGGGCGTTGCGAGAGGAGGGCTGCACACATCTCCTGGTCACCACGGCCTGTGGTTCCCTCCGGGAAGAGATCCAACCAGGAGACATCGTCATCATCGACCAGTTTATAGACAGGTGAGGGCCAGTTTCCTAGGCCTGGAGTCCAGGACTCACAGAAGGTTGAATCCAGGCTTGAAATGAGAATGAAAGCAGTCTTTTGGACATGGTGGTTGCCAGTGGTTAGTTCAGTTGTTGTTGTCTATTGAGTGAGTCCAAATCCAATGCTTCCCTGGTATATGTACTGTTATGTACACTGAACAAAAATACAAACGCAACATATAAAGTGTTGGTTTCATGGGCTGAAATAAAAAAAACTCATTGTCCCTACGCAACAAAAACGTATTCCTCTCAGATTTTGTCCACAAATTTGGTTACATCCCCGTTCTCCTTAGCCAAAGATAATTGCAGGAATGTCCACTGGTGCTGTTGCCAGAGAATCGAATGGTAATTTCTCTACCATAAGCTGCCTCCAACTTCGTTTTAGAGAATTTGGCAGTACGTCCAACCGGCCTCACAAATGCAGACCACATTTTACCACGCTAGCCCAGGCTGGGCCTGGCTCCCCAGCGGGTGGGTCTGGCTCCCCAGCGGGTGGGCCTGGCTCCCCAGCGGGTGGGCCTGGCTCCCCAGCGGCTGGGCCTGGCTCCCCAGCGGGTGGGCCTGGCTCCCCAGCGGGTGGGCCTGGCTCCCCAGCGGGTGGGCCTGGCTCCCCAGCGGGTGGGCCTGGCTCCCCAGCGGGTGGGCCTGGCTCCCCAGCGGGTGGGCCTGGCTCCCCAGCGGGTGGGCCTGGCTCCCCAGCGGCTGGGCCTGGCTCCCCAGCGGCTGGGCCTGGCTCCCCAGCGGCTGGGCCTGGCTCCCCAGCGGCTGGGCCTGGCTCCCCAGCGGCTGGGCCTGGCTCCCCAGCGGCTGGGCCTGGCTCCCCAGCGGCTGGGCCTGGCTCCCCAGCGGCTGGGCCTGGCTCCCCAGCGGCTGGGCCTGGCTCCCCAGCGGCTGGGCCTGGCTCCCCAGCGGCTGGGCCTGGCTCCCCAGCGGCTGGGCCTGGCTCCCCAGCGGCTGGGCCTGGCTCCCCAGCGGCTGGGCCTACACCCTGCCCAGTCATGTGAAACCCATAGATTAAGGCCTAAAGCATTTATTTCAATTGACTGATTCCCTTATATGAACTGTAACTCAGTAAAATCTTTGAAATTGTTGCATGTTGCGTTTATATTTTTGTTCAGTATAGATATGGAGTAAAAGTCAAACGCAGCCTATCTGTAAATGCTATCAATTAAAAGTGTAGATATTGTTTAGGTTTCTACATACCTGATGGAGTATAAATAGAACGGTACATGTGTCATGGCAAAACAGAATGTTTGTAAAGCCATGGGGGTAGAATTACAGTCGGAATGACAAGTCATCAAGAGAGAATCTCAGTTATTTGAAGAATTATTCCCAAGTCACTATCTCTGAAATGGTCTGGTATGGCTCAGACAAGGATTTCTTCATCTCTCAACCATCTTTCTCCTGTTTAAGTTCAGACAGTGCGACATCTATCTCAACTGATAACATTTAAAAGAACTTGCAAGTTGTCCATTCTTTTCCCTTCCAAACAGTGACTGATGCTGAGTGTGTGTACAGTATTCCAACCTGGGGCAAGGCAACAACAAAGGCCTTGGTGTCAAACAGAAACAGACTCACATTACTCATCTCTGAAGGCCACGTTCTCTGACTGGTATTTCTGATAGTCAACGACTCAACTATCATCCCACGGCCAGCCACCGTTCATCTGTCTCATTTCCTCATTCCCTAAAAGAACCAATAAGAGAAGGAACGAGATTGTGTGTCATGATTGGTGGATAGTCGATGCTCTGAAACGGACTCTGCACTGAGGGCCCGGGACTTGGCGGAGTACAGCTGCCACGTGTGTCAAGTTGTGGCTAGAGCTGCGTCCTGAGAGGAAACCAACACTTTTTATGTTTTTATAGAACTGACAGGACTTATAGGGTTTTACGGGCTGCTGGTTTGAAACGGGGGTTTCTGTTTCTTTTTGTTCAATATGTGGTTTGCTAGTTTCTTGTGAAGGAGGAGGACAGTGAGGTTTTGAATGAACTGAGATGAGGTTGTTCTGTTGACTGGCTGTTTGATACCTTTTTGTAGGAAGTGCTTGTATTACCTGAAGCGTTGTGGAATGTGCTTAGGGTGTGAATTGTGACATACCGAATGTTCAGTGGGTCTATCCTCCATGTCGTAAGCTGTTTATAAGGTTCGACTGTGTTTTCAGTGAAAGCGAGGAACTAGAGAGAAATAGGCCTAGGTGGAAGGTTGCATCACAAATTGATCTCATTTGAATAAGGATGCAGTGAGGGAATCACGGGCAGTAAAACCATTATGACTGTTCAGTTTTGAATGTTATCACCTTTGTGTCAGTCTATGGGAATACATTTCAGTAACAGGTCGTTTTAATCCTTCAGCGTGAGTCATGTTTCCCACGGTTAGGATAGACCTCTGGACGGCCTTCAGTTGAGCAGCATAGTTTAGTAAACTGTGGCCAGATATGATATAATTTCAGCTCTAGGCCCAGAGAGGCAACAGCAGGGTCCCAACAGTCAGCGAAGCAGCATCTTGTTACTGTACGTACGTAGTCCTGCACCACACCTAGGAATCAACACACCATTCACAAGTGTCTCCTCTCTGGCCGTTCTCACTTTCATTAATAATGAAACAGAAATTAGACGCAGCACGTTCTCAGTAAGTTTGTCAGATATCTCTGTGGGATGATTCCCAGTTGAAAAATTTCCTCTGTGCTTGTTCCCTCTGTGCTTGTTCCCTCTGTGCTTGTTCCCTCTGCGCTTGTTCCCTCTGCGCTTGTTCCCTCTGCGCTTGTTCCCTCTGCGCTTGTTCCCTCTGCGCTTGTTCCCTCTGCGCTTGTTCCCTCTGCGCTTGTTCCCTCTGCGCTTGTTCCCTCTGTGCTTGTTCCCTCTGTGCTTGTTCCCTCTGTGCTTGTTCCCTCTGTGCTTGTTCCCTCTGTGCTTGTTCCCTCTGTGCTTGTTCCCTCTGTGCTTGTTTCCTCTGTGCTTGTTTCCTCTGTGCTTGTTCCCTCTGTGCTTGTTCCCTCTGTGCTTGTTCCCTCTGTGCTTGTTCCCTCTGTGCTTGTTCCCTCCTGGTTCAAGGGAAGCTCCAACCACGATTTCAGAACTCTTATCTGGAAATGTTGCTGCCCTAAACACATGTGATGGCCATCAGTTGTAGCACTGATAAAACATGCTGAATTTCAAGTTGTTTGGTGTCCCATTTTCTCTACTAGTAATAGACTAGACTATTCATTCTGGTGCACAAGCATTCATTGTTTTGATTGGATGGTATTTTTAGGACGATTATCCAATGTGTTTGCCTTAGCAAAGAAATACTGAATAAATGTAAGAAATAATGCATGCTCACCTATTTTACCCCCCCATCTCTAGATTCCAAGTTACCACACACAACTCTACCCATTATTCTATCAGAGTGGAACATAACTCCTCTCATTGTCCTGAGGGTGCTTTGCTGCATTGAATTGAATTGTCAGTAGAATTCTATGCAATGGACCGTAAATTGAGAATGTGTTCATGGGGCAGTCTTGTTGATTTGAGAGTGCAGTGCACACAAACAGCTTTGTCTCCAAGCGCTCTCCGTTGTCCAGTAAGTCAAAACGTAGTGCCTTGAATGAGAAGTAACGGATCATTTCTGCACCCCTCCCTCGGGATTGACACCTGACAATGACTCCACATCCTCTGTACCTGACATTGACTCCACATCCTCTGTGCCTGACATTGACTCCACATCCTCTGTACCTGACACCTGACATTGACTCCACATCCTCTGTACCTGACACCTGACATTGACTCCACATCCTCTGTGCCTGACACCTGACATTGACTCCACATCCTCTGTGCCTGACATTGACTCCACATCCTCTGTGCCTGACACCTGACATTGACTCCACATCCTCTGTACCTGACACCTGACATTGACTCCACATCCTCTGTACCTGACACCTGACATTGACTCCACATCCTCTGTGCCTGACACCTGACATTGACTCCACATCCTCTGTACCTGACATTGACTCCACATCCTCTGTGCCTGACATTGACTCCACATCCTCTGTGCCTGACACCTGACATTGACTCCACATCCTCTGTGCCTGACATTGTCTCCACATCCTCTGTGCCTGACACCTGACATTGTCTCTCCACATCCTCTGTGCCTGACACCTGACATGACTCCACATCCTCTGTGCCTGACACCTGACATTGTCTCCACATCCTCTGTGCTTGACACCTGACATTGACTCCACATCCTCTGTGCCTGACACCTGACATTGACTCCACATCCTCTGTGCCTGACACCTGACATTGACTCCACATCCTCTGTGCCTGACACCTGACATTGACTCCACATCCTCTGTGCCTGACACCTGACATTGTCTCCACATCCTCTGTGCCTGACACCTGACATTGTCTCCACATCCTCTGTGCCTGACATTGACTCCACATCCTCTGTGCCTGACACCTGACATTGACTCCACATCCTCTGTACCTGACATTGACTCCACATCCTCTGTGCCTGACACCTGACATTGACTCCACATCCTCTGTACCTGACATTGACTCCACATCCTCTGTGCCTGACACCTGACATTGACTCCACATCCTCTGTACCTGACATTGACTCCACATCCTCTGTGCCTGACACCTGACATTGACTCCACATCCTCTGTGCCTGACATCTGACATTGACTCCACATCCTCTGTGCCTGACCTGACATTGATTCCACATCCTCTGAACCTGACATTGATTCCACATCCTCTGTGCCTGACACCTGACATTGACTCCACATCCTCTGTACCTGACATTGATTCCACATCCTCTGTACCTGACATTGACTCCACATCCTCTGTGCCTGACACCTGACATTGTCTCCACATCCTCTGTACCTGACATTGATTCCACATCCTCTGTGCCTGACATCTGACATTGACTCCACATCCTCTGTGCCTGACATTGACTCCACATCCTCTGTGCCTGACACCTGACATTGACTCCACATCCTCTGTGCCTGACACCTGACATTGACTCCACATCCTCTGTGCCTGACACCTGACATTGACTCCACATCCTCTGTGCCTGACATTGACTCCACATCCTCTGTGCCTGACACCTGACATTGACTCCACATCCTCTGTGCCTGACACCTGACATTGACTCCACATCCTCTGTGCCTGACACCTGACATTGACTCCACATCCTCTGTGCCTGACACCTGACATTGACTCCACATCCTCTGTGCCTGACACCTGACATTGACTCCACATCCTCTGTGCCTGACACCTGACATTGACTCCACATCCTCTGTGCCTGACACCTGACATTGACTCCACATCCTCTGTGCCTGACATCTGACATTGACTCCACATCCTCTGTGCCTGACACCTGACATTGACTCCACATCCTCTGTGCCTGACATCTGACATTGACTCCACATCCTCTGTGCCTGACATTGATTCCACATCCTCTGTGCCTGACACCTGACATTGACTCCACATCCTCTGTGCCTGACACCTGACATTGACTCCACATCCTCTGTGCCTGACACCTGACATTGACTCCACATCCTCTGTGCCTGACACCTGACATTGACTCCACATCCTCTGTGCCTGACACCTGACATTGTCTCCACATCCTCTGTACCTGACATTGTCTCCACATCCTCTGTGCCTGACACCTGACATTGACTCCACATCCTCTGTGCCTGACACCTGACATTGACTCCACATCCTCTGTGCCTGACATTGACTCCACATCCTCTGTGCCTGACATTGACTCCACATCCTCTGTGCCTGACACCTGACATTGTCTCCACATCCTCTGTACCTGACATTGACTCCACATCCTCTGTGCCTGACATTGACTCCACATCCTCTGTGCCTGACACCTGACATTGACTCCACATCCTCTGTGCCTGACACCTGACATTGACTCCACATCCTCTGTGCCTGACATCTGACATTGACTCCACATCCTCTGTGACTGACATCTGACATTGACTCCACATCCTCTGTGCCTGACACCACATCCTCTGAACCTGACATTGACTTCCACATCCTCTGTGCCTGACACCTGACATTGTCTCCACATCCTCTGTGCCTGACATCTGATTCCACATCCTCTGTACCTGACATTGACTCCACATCCTCTGTGCCTGACACCTGACATTGACTCCACATCCTCTGTGCCTGACACTGACATTGACTCCACATCCTCTGTGCCTGACATCTGACATTGACTCCACATCCTCTGTGCCTGACATTGACTCCACATCCTCTGTGCCTGACACCTGACATTGATTCCACATCCTCTGTGCCTGACATCTGACATTGACTCCACATCCTCTGTGCCTGACACCTGACATTGACTCCACATCCTCTGTGCCTGACATCTGACATTGACTCCACATCCTCTGTGCCTGACATTGACTCCACATCCTCTGTGCCTGACACCTGACATTGACTCCACATCCTCTGTGCCTGACACCTGACATTGACTCCACATCCTCTGTGCCTGACACCTGACATTGACTCCACATCCTCTGTGCCTGACATTGACTCCACATCCTCTGTACCTGACACCTGACATTGACTCCACATCCTCTGTGCCTGACACCTGACATTGTCTCCACATCCTCTGTGCCTGACACCTGACATTGACTCCACATCCTCTGTGCCTGACACCTGACATTGACTCCACATCCTCTGTGCCTGACATTGACTCCACATCCTCTGTGCCTGACACCTGACATTGTCTCCACATCCTCTGTGCCTGACACCTGACATTGACTCCACATCCTCTGTGCCTGACACCTGACATTGTCTCCACATCCTCTGTGCCTGACACCTGACAATGACTCCACATCCTCTGTGCCTGACACCTGACATTGACTCCACATCCTCTGTACCTGACATTGACTCCACATCCTCTGTGCCTGACATTGTCTCCACATCCTCTGTGCCTGACACCTGACATTGACTCCACATCCTCTGTGCCTGACACCTGACATTGACTCCACATCCTCTGTGCCTGACACCTGACATTGACTCCACATCCTCTGTACCTGACATTGACTCCACATCCTCTGTGCCTGACATCTGACATTGTCTCCACATCCTCTGTGCCTGACACCTGACATGACTCCACATCCTCTGTGCCTGACACCTGACATTGACTCCACATCCTCTGTGCCTGACACCTTGACTCCACATCCTCTGTGCCTGACACCTGACATTGACTCCACATCCTCTGTGCCTGACACCTGACATTGATTCCACATCCTCTGTGCCTGACATCTGACATTGACTCCACATCCTCTGTGCCTGACATTGACTCCACATCCTCTGTGCCTGACACCTGACATTGACTCCACATCCTCTGTGCCTGACACCTGACATTGACTCCACATCCTCTGTGCCTGACACCTGACATTGACTCCACATCCTCTGTGCCTGACATTGACTCCACATCCTCTGTGCCTGACACCTGACATTGACTCCACATCCTCTGTGCCTGACATTGACTCCACATCCTCTGTGCCTGACATTGACTCCACATCCTCTGTGCCTGACACCTGACATTGACTCCACATCCTCTGTGCCTGACACCTGACATTGACTCCACATCCTCTGTGCCTGACACCTGACATTGACTCCACATCCTCTGTGCCTGACACCTGACATTGACTCCACATCCTCTGTGCCTGACATCTGACATTGACTCCACATCCTCTGTGCCTGACACCTGACATTGACTCCACATCCTCTGTGCCTGACACCTGACATTGACTCCAGTCCTCTGTGCCTGACATCTGACATTGACTCCACATCCTCTGTGCCTGACACCTGACATTGACTCCACATCCTCTGTGCCTGACACCTGACATTGACTCCACATGGTTTTGGACCTCTGTTCCTGACATTGACTCCACATCCTCTGTGCCTGACATTTCTCTGCACATTCCAAACCTCTGTGGCCTGACATTGGTTAGCCAGGGTCCTCTGTGCCTGTTCCAAACCCTCCTCTGTGCCTGACACCTGGTTAGACCAGGGTCCTCTGTCCTGTTCCAAAAACTGTTGGCCATCACCTCCAATTAGCCAGGTTGTCTCTGCTCCTGTTCCAAACCCTGTTGGCCAGTCTCTGGTTAGCCAGGGTGTGTCTGAACTAACATGTTCCAAACCCTGTTGGTCTTGTCTAGGTTAGCCAGGTGACCCTCAGCATATTTCTGGAAACCCTGTTGATTACCTGTCAGTGAGTTAGGGTTTTGCCCCCTGCTCCTGTTCCAAACCCTGTTGGCCTGTCTAGGTTAGCCAGGGTGTCTCTGCTCCTGTTCCAAACCCTGTTGGCCTGTCTAGGTTAGCCAGGGTTTCTCTGCTCCTGTTCCAAACCCTGTTGGCCTGTCTAGGTTAGCCAGGGTTTCTCTGCTCCTGTTCCAAACCCTGTTGGCCTGTCTAGGTTAGCCAGGGTGTCTCTGCTCCTGGTCCAAACCCTGTTGGCCTGTCTAGGTTAGCCAGGGTGTCTCTGCTCCTGGTCCAAACCCTGTTGGCCTGTCTAGGTTAGCCAGGGTTTCTCTGCTCCTGGTCCAAACCCTGTTGGCCTGTCTAGGTTAGCCAGGGTTTCTCTGCTCCTGGTCCAAACCCTGTTGGCCTGTCTAGGTTAGCCAGGGTTTCTCTGCTCCTGGTCCAAACCCTGTTGGCCTGTCTAGGTTAGCCAGGGTGTCTCTGCTCCTGTTCCAAACCCTGTTGGCCTGTCTAGGTTAGCCAGGGTTTCTCTGCTCCTGGTCCAAACCCTGTTGGCCTGTCTAGGTTAGCCAGGGTTTCTCTGCTCCTGTTCCAAACCCTGTTGGCCTGTCTAGGTTAGCCAGGGTGTCTCTGCTCCTGTTCCAAACCCTGTTGGCCTGTCTAGGTTAGCCAGGGTGTCTCTGCTCCTGGTCCAAACCATGTTGGCCTGTCTAGGTTAGCCAGGGTTTCTCTGCTCCTGGTCCAAACCCTGTTGGCCTGTCTAGGTTAGCCAGGGTTTCTCTGCTCCTGGTCCAAACCCTGTTGGCCTGTCTAGGTTAGCCAGGGTTTCTCTGCTCCTGGTCCAAACCCTGTTGGCCTGTCTAGGTTAGCCAGGGTTTCTCTGCTCCTGTTCCAAACCCTGTTGGCCTGTCTAGGTTAGCCAGGGTGTCTCTGCTCCTGTTCCAAACCCTGTTGGCCTGTCTAGGTTAGCCAGGGTGTCTCTGCTCCTGTTCCAAACCCTGTTGGCCTGTCTAGGTTAGCCAGGGTTTCTCTGCTCCTGGTCCAAACCCTGTTGGCCTGTCTAGGTTAGCCAGGGTGTCTCTGCTCCGCCGGTTGGCTGAGAGCATTAACGGTTCACCATGCCTCAGACGGTCTCTGTTCTCTCTCTCATTCACCACTGTAGCGTTGCACCACATTACAGTATGTGGTACTGACAGCTGATGTGTAGTGCTAAGATGAGGTACATTTTCCAAACTACAATGAGTGAGCGATACAATACATAGCATAATTATAGTCTCTCTGCTTTAACTGACAGTAGCCAATGTTCCTCCTCGGGAGTCTTGTTGACATTGACAACAGTAGGTTATTTCTCAATCGTGGCATTTATGGAATATTCTACATTCACGTTTTAATTGGGTGGTGAGGGAATAGTCTCTCTGCTTTAACTAACAGTAGCCAATGTTCCTCCTCGTCAATGTCAACAAGACTCCCAACAGTAGGTTATTTCTTAATCGTGGCATTTATGGAATATTCTACGCTCCCGTTTTAGTTGGGTGGGGAGGGGTGGGTTAGTATGCATTTCCTGTATAGAATGGTCCTGGAATGCCATGCTGTCTCAGCATTTCTGGAATGTAAGGTCACTCTGTATGGTAAACCAACCTCACCGTTTAGTAGTCGGCTCATGTGCACTCACTCTGACTATGATGTACCGGTTCTTCACAATGTTCTCTGTAACAGCTGATTTACTCTGTTAATGATGTGGACACTGGAGAGACTTGTTAGCAGAGCTTCACTGAGCTCTCACTGTGACACCCAAAGCAGAAATGGGTCATTGTATGTGTTGTGTAACTTCAAGCCTCAGTAAGAAATCATCTCCATTTACTGGTGTGACCAAAGGACTCATTGGCTCCTGTCAGTGTCCGTACAGTCTTAATATGTGTTCCTCCTGTCAGTGTCACTACAGTCTAAATATGTGTTCCTCCTGTCAGTGTCACTACAGTCTAAATATGTGTTCCTCCTGTCAGTGTCACTACAGTCTAAATATGTGTTCCTCCTGTCAGTGTCCGTACATACAGTCTAAATATGTGTTCCTCCTGTCAGTGTCCGTACAGTCTAAATATGTGTTCCTCCTGTCAGTGTCACTACAGTCTAAATATGTGTTCCTCCTGTCAGTGTCCGTATGTACAGTCTTAATATGGGTTCCTCCTGTCAGTGTCCGTACGTACAGTCTAAATATGTGTTCCTCCTGTCAGTGTCCGTACGGTCTAAATATGTGTTCCTCCTGTCAGTGTCCGTACGGTCTAAATATGTGTTCCTCCTGTCAGTGTCCGTACGGTCTAAATATGTGTTCCTCCTGTCAGTGTCCGTACGGTCTAAATATGTGTTCCTCCTGTCAGTGTCCGTACGGTCTAAATATGTGTTCCTCCTGTCAGTGTCCGTACAGTCTAAATATGTGTTCCTCCTGTCAGTGTCCGTACAGTCTAAATATGTGTTCCTCCTGTCAGTGTCACTACAGTCTAAATATGTGTTCCTCCTGTCAGTGTCCGTACGGTCTAAATATGTGTTCCTCCTGTCAGTGTCCGTACAGTCTAAATATGTGTTCCTCCTGTCAGTGTCACTACAGTCTAAATATGTGTTCCTCCTGTCAGTGTCACTACAGTCTAAATATGTGTTCCTCCTGTCAGTGTCCGTACGGTCTAAATATGTGTTCCTCCTGTCAGTGTCCGTACGGTCTAAATATGTGTTCCTCCTGTCAGTGTCCGTACAGTCTAAATATGTGTTCCTCCTGTCAGTGTCACTACAGTCTAAATTAATGTGTTCCTCCTGTCAGTGTCCGTACGTACAATCTTAATGTGTTCCTCCTGTCAGTGTCCGTACGTACAGGCTTAATATGGGTTCCTCCTGTCAGTGTCCGTAGGGTCTTAATATGCGTTCCTCCTGTCAGTGTCCGTACGTACAGTCTTAATATGTGTTCCTCCTGTCAGTGTCCGTACGGTCTAAATATGTGTCCCTACGGTCTAAATATGTGTTCCTCCTGTCAGTGTCCCTACAGTCTAAATATTTCCTAGTAACATGAGGACAAGGAGTTGTCTTTCTAAGCTTGCCTTTCCTCAGTGTATCGTTTAGGCGGTAGGTAGCTTCAGGGCCCGGGGTAGCACCTCACAGCAGCCGGTTTCTGGGCTTGCTCATTTGAGCAGAGACCGGGTAGAGAGAGTGTGTGAGGGAGGGGCATGTAGAACTGGAATGTGGCCTGGGTGGAACCCTGACTCAGCGCCACAGCTCTGGAATCTGGAGGGCAGCTGCCTGTCGGCATGGCGACAAATGTTAAATGCTGGCTCAGTCCATCCTCACCACCCCTTGAAATATGATATGTATAATCATGGTAGCAATTGAAATGAAACAGTTCAAAGATCATGGGGAAAATATTAGACAAGTTGAAGACACAACAGTTCTCCTGACACGAGACTGAATCCAAACATTACACTGTTATGTGCATTTTACATTTACTGTACTTTTCGCCACATTTGTTAATAACAATCGGATCATATTCTGGATACATTCAGTAACATGATAAGAATATTCCTGGAGAATGTGGGGTAGGTGCAACACAAGACAAAAAAATGGGTTTAAGTGAGCGGACTAACTGGTTTCTCCAAGTGGCCACACACCTTTCCAAAGTGTACACCGTTCATATGTAATTTCAATGCACTTTATGACGAGTCTTTTTGAGCTCTTCTAGCTGTGCTGTTGAGGAACTAGAGCAGCACACTTGTAGTTGTTTGGAACACAGCCCTGCATCCCCGCCATCACACAACTAAGGTTTACGCAATCAAAAAACGCTCCATTATAAATTGCATCTGGGACAGGTGGGCATGATTTAAAAGCTGTTCTATTGTCAACATGGCTAACATGATATCAACGCTCAATTTACTATAATCCTCAACGTCTCATCTTTCAAAATACATTGAGTCCTCTTATTTACAGCATTTCCTTCACTCAAGACAAAACATGTGCAAAGGTGTCCCAATTAGCAGGAGGTATGGGGACAACGTGTCAGTCAAACCCATACAGTGCTGAGCTCTGTCATTTTATAACATGTTACTTGTACAGCCACTCAAATCTAATTTAGGCATTTATCAGTGCCCAAATCTGCCATTTTCAATCTGTAATACGGGTGCGAGTGTAAAGGGTTAACGAGTCGCCTCCTCCTCCTCTTAAGGGTTTTGGGGGATTCCATGCAGTAATTCCCAGATTTAGTCCACATTGCTAAACAGTTTGGCTCGTTTCAATGTCTGCAGCCATGAAATATCTTATTTTATTCTCAGTTTCTATGGAGATTTGTTTGTCTTATGTATTGTGAGGGCCAGTTGTTGCAAAGCACTGGCTTGTTATTAAAAGACCCTGATCCATTCAGCATGTATTAGTCATTGTGATGACTACTTGTGGATGAGAAACACTTAGTTTTTTTGCTACAGTGACAGGATGAATGCCTTTCACATTCAGACACCATTGTTGCCACATTGCACAACTCTAACCTTGAAAGAGAGAAAAATACCAACATTTACCGTAGAATTTAGTCACTCTGGGCCTACCCTGTAAGAATGTAGTCTATTTATAGGATCCTAGAATGTATTTGATAAAGTATTTTATGCACTGCGAGGAAACTAAAAAGTCAGACAGGAAGTGAAGTGTTAAACGGAAGAGAAATTCTCCCAAGTTCTCATTTTTATCACCAGAATAACTGCTAGCAGGTACATTTTTCTTGTTTTGCCCCCTGAATGAGTCATGGTAGCAGAGTTCTTCTTGTTTTGACCTCTGAGTGAGACATGGTAGCAGAGTTCTTCTTGTTTTGACCCCTGAGTGAGACATGGTAGCAGAGTTCTTCTTGTTTTGACCCCTGAGTGAGACATGGTAGCAGAGTTCTTCTTGTTTTGACCCCTGAGTGAGACATGGTAGCAGAGTTCTTCTTGTTTTGACCCCTGAGTGAGACCTGGTAGCAGAGTTCTTCTTGTTTTGACCCCTGAATGAGACATGGTAGCAGAGTTCTTCTTGTTTTGCCCCTGAGTGAGACATGGTAGCAGAGTTCTTCTTGTTTTGACCCCTGAATGGACATGGTAGCAGAGTTCTTCTTGTTTTGCCCCTGAGTGAGACATGGTAGCAGAGTTGTTGAACCCAACCCTTGTCACTGACCTGTCATTTCCTGTGTGTCCTCCCTCCCTCCCTCCCAGGACGACAAAGAGGGCCCAGACGCTGTACGACGGGCGGCCCACCAGTCCTCCAGGCGTGTCTCACATCCCCATGGCTGAGCCCTTCTGCACCCGGACCAGGGAGGTCAGTGTCCATGGCCCCGTTCCAAATCAACCACTAGCACTTTGACCGGTGTCTGTGGCCTGGTTCCAAATCAACCCCTGCCACTACAATGTTGTAGTGGTGGGTGTTGCCTGCTGGGGAGTGAGTGAATGTTATGTCATTGGAACACAGGATGCTTGTGAGGGGAGGACTGCTCATAAATGGCTGGAACGGAGTAAATGGAATGGTATTGAATACCTGGAAACTATGTGTTTGATGTTTGATACTGTTCCATTCATTCTGTTCCAGCCATTACTATGAGCCTGTCCTTCCCAATTTAAGGTGCTACCAGCAGCCTGTGCATTGGAACTTTTGATTGCTGTTTTTGGTGTATAGTGAGGCTTTGCATTGTTACAAATATTTACTTATTTCTAAGTGTTCATAAAACACACAAACATGGGCATTGACAAAAACACTGACCACTCTCTCCTAGAAAATGACGTCACGCCTCTCCCTCCCCATGCCCAGGTGCTGCTGGAGGTGGCGCGCGGCCTGGGGGTGAAGTGCCACCCGCAGGGTACGGTGCTCACCATCGAGGGCCCTCGCTTCTCGTCGCGTGCCGAGAGCCTGATGTTCCGCCAGTGGGGTGCCGACGTTATTAACATGACCAGCGTGCCCGAGGTGGTCCTCGCCAAGGAGGCGGGCCTTTGCTATGCTAGCATCGCCATGGCCACCGACTACGACTGCTGGAAGGAGCATGAGGAGGCTGTGAGTTCTTTTGTTTTGTGTGGAAATTCCCTCCCCATCTTATTTTTTTAATTGATTGTATGCTCTGATGAAGGTCTTGCGACTGAAAGCTTAGCCTTATTTTTTTAATTGATTGTATGCTCTGATGAAGGTCTTGCGACTGAAAGCTTAGCCTTATTTTTTTAATTGATTGTATGCTCTGATGAAGGTCTTGCGACTGAAAGCTTAGCCTTATTTTTTTAATTGATTGTATGCTCTGATGAAGGTCTTGCGACTGAAATCTTAGCCTTATTTTTTTTTTGTTCACCTTTTATTTAACCAGGTAGGCCAGTTGAGAACAAGTTCTCATTTACAACTGCGAACTGGCCAAGATAAAGCAAAGCAGTGTGACACAGACAACAGAGTTACACATGGAGTAAACAATAAACAAGCCAATAACACAATAAACAAGGCAATGACACAGTAGAAAAAAAGAAAGTCTATATACAGTGTGTGCAAAATGCAATGAAATGTATGCATTGATCCTGAGTGTGTGGAGATTTTATTCCATGACATTTATTGATAGGAAAGTTAGTATGAGAGGACAGGGAAGACCGGAAGAGAGTGTCAAACACGCAGTAGGATGGATACGCACTGACGCCCAACGCCGACAGTGGCTTGCAACCGCTAGTCAGCTACCCAGGCCGCAGGAAGAAGCGTTTACCCACGTGTGTGTGTGAAGTTCTGTAACTGTTTCGAGGAGAGATGTTTTGGAATGTCCTCAATTTTCAGTTGCACCACAACACAGGTTATCTGGAAAATTGTTATACAAATGCACCCGTTTCACTAAGATGACGCATTCATGTACTGCATGTGGTCAATTGTCTTGTTACTTGGTAATATGTCTTACATCCGCTTTCACGGCAGTTGGACATTTCCAACTGAAATATTAGGCAAAAATGAGTGACTAAGAACTGAAATGCGTCAGAGCTTTTTATTTTTACCACAGTAAAACACTGTGCTTTCATTTTTTCAATTTCTCAGGGCTCCGGACTTTTCCACCACATTCTTGACAAGGTGACATGACATTTTCCCTCACGTGGTATTTAGAGTCAAATCAAATGTAGGTTAGAGGTCACCGTCAATGAATTCCATGAACACTTTTCATAGAACGATTTCTCCCTGAATTTTGAGAACTAGCCTTTTTTCCTTAATATCCTGTGTGTGTAGTTAGTCACTTCTCCATCAGTGAGAGCCATTGTTTGGTAGTGTGTCTAAAACGTTTGTGACATGAGGGCTGAAGTGACCGTTCCGTTTTACGGCTCTCTACGTGTACTCCAGCTGTCACACTGACCTAGAGGTCGACTCATTCTGATTTAAATGCATTTATATTCGTACATAAACAAAGCAGGAATTCAAAATGTCTCAAGTTAATGACTAAATAGTCACATGCCTTTGTCACAAAGCTGTAGCAAAACAAATGCAAATAGTATTTTTCGGGATTTGAAATTGCACAATGACATTTTGTCTGGTATAAATTTACTCCTCGTCAGCATTTTACAGGCAACTGTTTACGTTTCTAATTCTTCCGCCTGATTATTATATCACTCTGAAGTACCACATGCATGCGCGCGCGCACACACACACACACACACACACACACACACACACACAACAGCTTCCGAGTGAGTGACTGTCACCCACTATCCAGTTGATAAATTATGTCTGGGGGAGGCTCGGCTTCCCCTTCCTAGTTCCTGCAGCTGACCTCCTGGCCACCCCTCCCCCTCCTTCCCCCTCCTGTTGCACACCCTCTCGCCACATCCTTCCGCCCTATCTACGCCTTCCCTCGCTGTGAGCCTGCCAGCCTCCGGTGTGAGTCCTGCCAGCTGAGGTTGAGTCACCGGTATACAGTTGTCCACAGGGCCTGAGAGATCACAACAAAACAGACCCTCAGTTCAGGGGTGTGTTCATTAGGGCACACAACAACAACAACAAAAGTGTTTTGCTGGTCACATGTTGTGGTCACTGTGCTACATTTCACAAAGTAACGTGGTCTTATGTTGTAGTGTATCAATCATTAAAAGGTTGTATAAGTGAATGTCCCTTGAGGAGTTCCATGGTAACATACTATCTTGGGTGGCACACCCCAACTGTATCGTCTTGTTATAAACGGCATGCTGTCTGGAGCTGCATGGCATTTAGCCTAGTCGACTGAGTGTAGGAACAATTTCTCTGAATTCATCATAGTAGTTATCTCAATGTAGCCAATAATACATGTATGATTAGATCAAATTGTTTACATGTTTTGCTCCAATCTAAATGTTCATAGTGAAAAGGATTGTTTACCATGTTTATCTTATCCTGTGGAGTCATGGCTTTGTAGCCGTATGTATTATAATGGGGTTCTATCATTATTTACTGTACTGTAAGTAGCTATATGTATCACAGCTTGATGCAGCCCTTGCTTGGTCAAAAGTAGTGCACTAAATAGGTGACCAGGTGCTATTTGGGATATAATCTTGATGTCATTGGAGCTGCTGTGTCCAAAGTCTCCATGGACACATCACTCTCTGTCTGACAGAGATTGATACCACTCTCTGTGTTTCAGTTATTGTCATTACCACTGATGATGGAGTGAAGGACAGGGGTAGGTAATTACACAACAAGCAAGGGTTTAACAGACCATTAGATTATCTTTAGTGATTTTCATACTCCCTTTTACTTGAGCTGTTAGCTATACCATGCTTTAAGGAGTACAGGTGTTTCATATGGTCTTATTTTATAGTCTTATCCTATAGAAATCACTCCACGGGCTAGCTGCCATTGTTTAAAGAGGATGGGCCTGGCTTTCAGAGCACCCCGTATTACACCCTGCAAGGTGTAAATCCTAAAACGCACGAAGGCTCAAAACACATGGAAAACGTAGTATGAAATAAATGCCTGCTATTGAACCATGCTCATTGCGCACTCAAACTGAACCTGTAGGCTACAGTACAGTGTAGGATGTCTGTGTGAACTGGGCTAAGAGCTTTAATTCACAGATGAGTTTATTTTGTACCTCACAATATTTCAACTGAGGCTTAGGTTGAAAAAAATAAAAATTGGGCCCAAGTTCAAAATGAAGTTGACGTTCGAATGCGGTTGCCTGGAGACAATAAGACGGGTAAGAAAGGAAAGTGAAAGTAACGTCGACAGTAGCTCCAGGTCTTAACGTGTCCGACCGGCTCTGTGACTGTCCAGGCGTGGCACGACGATCTCTCACGATGACTGTCAGTTTACTGAGGTGAATTTTCATCAGCAATAGCAATGGGCGATAATATCATGGATTAAGTAAACGCATGTAATTACACAAGCAATGTATTTGTGTGTTCAGGAGGGCGTTTTTGTTGTCAGTTTCCACAGATAATTATTTTTTATGAAGCGCCTGCTTCGAACAGCCTTGGTTATACTGTAAAAACAAACTTTGAATATATATAAAAAATGTAACCCTTTATCGAGACAAGTAAGTTATTATTTACAATGACGGCCAAATGCAGCTTCGATTCGAACCAGGTACTGCAGTGGAGCTTCTTGCACTGCGCCACTCGGGAGATAATATTACTCTTATTAAAATGAAAGAGAAAAAATGGTGTAGCAGCCCTGATATTGACAAGAAGAAAATGTTCACATTTTTATTAATAACCCAACGTTTTGACAACGGTATTTTATAAATGTTTGCGTCTCACATTGTGAGGCACCTCCTTTGGTCTTGCAAGTGTTTAAGGCTGTCAGTCGCCATCTTTCTCCATATTCAGAATGTGACTAGAATTTACCGAGTTAAGCACCTCAATCCCAAAACGTATTCATTAAATGTATTTCCTGGCTGTACCAGGTCTGCGTCGACAACGTCCTGAAGACTATGAAGGAGAATGCCAACAAGGCCAGCAGTATCCTGCTCACTGCTATTCCCCTGATCTGCACCCAGGAGGACTGGACCCACACCATAAAGGCTCTGAAGGTAAGATTTACCATTGTAATGTACCCAGGTTCCTCTCTGGGGGGGTAAATAGAATTATGTATAATTAAACATTTATCCTCAGGCAATTAAGTGCTTTATTTTTTTCCTTCTTACCAAGCAACGTGCAATCATATGGGTTTGTAGGAGAGCTGGTGCTGTTCAGTGTCTTTCTACTAGGTCAAATGCTCAGTAAGCACATTCTCACTGAGTTACTCACTGCTTATTCACAGTTACTCACTGCTGAGTTGGCCTGCATCCACATTGGACAGTTATTGGGTGATAAAATGACCTGTCTTGATGCCTCCATGTTAGGCTTCTGGTCTGTATTTAAAGGGGATGTATTTTAGGACGTCTAGCTCTGAATCTAGTGAATCCTGCTTATATAACTAATGGAATAGTCCCAAAAGTGATAAGAAATAAATGCTATGGGAACCCAGGTCTGGTGTTCAAGGTGATTTCCCTCAGGACACCTGGCTCTGAACCCAATGAGCCATAATGTAAAAGCCCTTAGGCTTACCCTCGCTTCGTTATTCATCCTCAATGACACTTCAGTCAGTGAGATGGTGACTAATTTGACGTGCTAAACAGACATTCCAGTATGGCAGTCTTCGTGAAGCAAACACTCAAAACAAACGTATTAGTTTGTTTTACTAACAGATTGCGATATGTATATTTTCTAAACTGTTTTTGTTAGTACCTCTGCTACTATTTAGTGTGTGTTTGGTTTCTTTCAGACAACAGCCCAATCCTCAATAATGCTACCAAAACAACATTGAGAACCACCGAAAAGCCTCTCGCCACCCCTGTATATCAGAGAATGACTTGCAACACACCAGCCACCAATACCAACAATGGATTCATCTCTCTCTCGATTCCTCATCAGTGAATCACAAGAAAGTGCCTGATATGCATGTTTTCATTATTGTACATTTGCCAGGATTTCACAACACATTTGAGTAACATTACATCGTTTGCCAGAAGCATACCATTCTGCATCCCACTGCTGGCTTGCCTCTGAAGCTAAGCAGGGTTGTTCCTGGATGGGAGACCAGATGCTGCTGGAAGTGGTGTTGCAGGGTGAATAGGAGGCATTCTTTCTTCTGGTCCAAAAAAAAGGTCCCAATGCCTCAGGGCAGTGATTGGGGAAATTTCCCTGTGTAGGGTGCCGTCTTTCAGATAGGTAGATAGGTGTCCTGAGAGCCACTGTTTCACTGTTTGTATACTGTTCAGCCATGTTTTCATACTGTAGATACATTCTAAAATGTAACTATGCATTAAAGTATGTCTTATGTCTTCTGAAAGAAAGGTTAAAGGACTTAGTTGGTTGTTTTCATGGACTGTTTGTAACCGGTATGGTCTGTACATGTAGGTCTATGACCAACAAGACTTTTGCACCGAGTATAATTGGAACAGGACATTCAATCAAAAGCAACTGCCACTTCCGTTGATAAAGCCTCAAGCCTGTTTATCCGGCTTTGGGGTGAAGTTTAGTTTAGGTACATATCTAGGATCAGCTTCCCCAATCCTAACCATTTAGTGGGAGAAATGCTAAACTGGCTGAAGACCAACTTCACCATACTGTTTTTCCACTTTGTTGCCCTGAAACAAGGTCAAACCACATTGTTGATAGATTCGTGGCTCTTTTCTCCTAATTATTAGGTGAGGGAATAGTGGATTCATGGCTCATATACTTTCCATAAAATAAAAGGCCTTGTTTCATTAAGAAAGACTTCCACTGAGGGCATTATCCATCTGTGACGGGATCATCCAAAACTATCTTCAAAACACTTCATGTTAACCTAGCACTTATTTTTACATGGATTCACAGCTGCAGTATTATAATGTGCTAATAGGGTTCACTTCAGGAAGTAGGCTTAACAGTCAACATGATGGTGGATATTCAGTTACGATTGTGTTCGACTGCATGTACAAATGGTCAAATGTGTTTGCAAGTGTAACAAAATCAATAAAGTTATGTAGATTGGAAATGTGCTTTCATTTTTTAAATCAGGAAGTTAGCTAGAACCTTAACCTAACACTTGTTTGCAGTGAGCATATGGCTCAACATTGGACTTCCTGTCATTATGTTTGCATAATGTCACTGCTGTTACAAGTGAAATGATAGGTACTTTTGCAAAATGCCAGATCCTTATAAGATTCTCCCTCATCTTGGTACTGTACCTTTAGTGACAAGTTGTCACCATTCAAATACGTTTGACTCGGAGAAAGATGAAGATCAGGAAGTAGACTCACTCGAGGTAGTGAACATGATGCAGCTTAACTAACGCAAATAAATACTTTTAAATGACGAACTTCAAGAAGAGCACATGGTTTAAATATAGCCTCCTTTCAAAATAGACGAATGCATATATTTTACTATTTAATTATTAGGCTTGTGAAATTTGCTTCAAAATGTCCAATAACAAACATTGTTTTGCCTCCCTTGTGTTGGTCTACTAAATGTTTCCTATAAAAATGCCACTGCTAAAATGTATCCTCATGACAAATGTGATAGTGTTACAGCGGTCTAATAGGCTAATAACATGATTTCAGTCAGACTGAGCACGAATGGCGGGATTCTAAGCATTCATTCCTGCCTTGTTGATCGTGCATGCAACATTTTGTACCAATGTTCCAAAGATATTTGTGGCTTCCCGCTGGCCTGGTGCGAAATGATAAGAGAAACTGCATGGGGCGTCATACGTCGACATCCAATGCTTTGGTTATGCTTCTCTCATCCACAAAACAAGTGTGTTTTGACACCAAAATAGAGCGCTTTATTTTGCTTTTACAATGGTCTAGTTTAAATTGACCTTTCAAATAAAATGTAGCAAAATGGCGGAACGATAAATAATGTATATTCAAGAAAAAAGTAGGCATATTAGGCCCATGAACCAAATTCTTGCATTATTAGTACAATGTACTATTTACATTTTCAGGCGACGCCCACTTTGCCATCTACTCTTGTACAGTAAGTTACACACACAGTCTCATGAGTGTTTATTTCACAGTGAAATATAAATACGTTTAATGATATTGAATTTGAAATAACTGGGCTATTGTGTAGGGCCAGGGGTATTCAACTCTTACCCTACGAGGACCAGAGCCTGTCGGTTTTCTATTCTACCTGATAATAAATTGAACCCACCTTGTGACCCAGGTCTAAATCAGTCCCTGATTAGAGGGGAACAATTAAAAAACTTAGTGGAACTGGCTTCGAGGTCCAGAGTTGAGTTTGAGGGGTGTAATCTATGTTAAATAAACACAATAGTTCTCGCAGCCTATCCAAACATTCGTTTAAACAGAACAAGAATGTTCCCATTATAGTAGGCCTAAATAAAAGGTATGTTTAAGTTGTAAAAATAACAAGTAAATAGTTGGTTATCGAGCTGAAGGGACACACCTTAACTCACGAATGGACACGCTAATTCATTGTGGTCTAGATCCTTCCATTATTTAGAATATTTCCTTTTGATGAAAAGTTAAACATTTCGTTCCAATGTCTATGCATTGTAGCGAAACTTATGGATTTCAAATTGAGCTCCATAAATAGTTAATTATAGACTAAATTAATACATATTTAAGTAGGTAGGTCTACTTAAATAATTCAGAATCTAAGTGACCAACTTTAGGTTTGGCATGAAACAATGATCTCGGAATTATTCAAAATCCAGCTTTATCTACAGGAAGTCCAGACCCATTTCCAAATGTCCAATAACACTTGTCTTAGTATAAACGATTATGGATGATTATCAAAATACACAAATCGATACCCCACATACATTTTTACTTTTGGGTTTCTAATAATTCGTTATTTTAGAAGAGTTAAATTCTAAAATAAGATACAAACTCATCATATAGGCCTAATGCAATTTGATAAAAACAATTATGTCTCCAATCAAAAGTTCAAACGGGTGTACTGAAGGTATCAACACCTGTGTGCTTTTATTTTTGGTAAAGTAAATTCCTCACCTTATCAATATTGTAGAGTATATCTTTTCCTATAGCAACGCCAAAGCAGTCTATCTGTGATTATTACATTATTTAAAATAACAAAAAAATGACAACTTAACACTAAAAACAAATGTTACATGTACTTATAAATCTTAGGCCTAATTAACAAACCGTTGATTAAGTGCATAAGTGCAATACTCTTTGAGAGGCATAAATAAAACATTTTTTTATCGAGAAAAAAAGTATTTAAGAAATGAATGGGTCTAGAATATACATCCGTATTCTATACAATAAAATCGTCACACAAATAAATACAACGCATCTTTGATTTCACAAAGCCTTCAGAAACGCAACGACATTATTATGTCCACTTTCTATTGCCAAATCGATTGGCCGGCAGTTCCTATTGTCCCGGCTGTTCGGATCCGCGAGGAATTGGACAAGGATCTCTACCGTGTCCAAAAAGCCCATCCTGGCGGCATCGTGTAACGGCGTTGTCCCAGTGTGTCGGTCTGCGATATTAGGATCCGCTCCTTGCATTAGTAACAACTGCGCCACTGGTGAACTGCCCATCATCATCACCTAGGAAATACAAATCCAGTTGATTTTACTTACAGATCTTCTGCTAGAATATTTCATAAATATGCCTATATTTGCGAGGAAAATAATGTTGCCATGGTGTGTAATACGTTATTTAGAGGGGCATTTGAATAACACTAAATAATACATTATGCCTATAGTTCTATCAGACCATAAAAGCGCATGCTTTTCGTTTCAGATTGTTTAAAGTGTTTTAATGATCCAACAATGTCGGTGCTGTTATTCACTTAACAATTTAATAACAATATAATAATGGATCTAAATGACAAAAAAAAAGCAGTTAGGCCCAACTGATGCTATAACATTGTTAAAGGGTATAAGTCGGCCTACAATTTCTTATGATTTCAATTGTACTTATTTTAATTCCAGCCACACCTTTCGTATTGTAGCAAACCTAAAAAGCATTACAAATGTAGGGATATCAAAGTTAAGGACAAATATAGATAGGAAGAGTCCGCCTTGGCATTTTGATAGCAGCCCGAGGATTTTTTTTGTATTTTTAGAGTTAAGTCATTAAATCTGAACATATTAATAATTTAAAATAAGATATATCATGTTATATGGATAACTTTGGCCATTTTTGGGAGAGCAATTTTGAGTTTGGAAGGTTGGGTGTGGTGACCTGCATGCATCCTCCATTGCCCCGATATAGCTTACATTGGTAATGCCATGGACCATTTTGATAGAGTATAATATCGAATTATTTCTATGTTTATTTGAAAGACAAACTCATGGAAATATTTCCAACAATAGAAGTAACAATTTGGACTTGATAAAAGTTAATGGCAGGCCTATAGTAACCACGGGCAATTGCACAGCATTCCCATCACTCGGTTCCTGAGGCGCAACAGACTAAACTATGACGCAAATAAAGCACATTAAAATATATAGGATATATAACAAAGGTAATATAGCTCCCATGCAAATAATTTCACAGTATGACATGCTATTCTAGTAATTTGTTAAGGCAGTTTATGTTTTCAACCTAAAACAGTCGATTTTTTTTAACAAAGCGGCATGGGCAGTCTCTGCAACGCTAAAATATTGATGACACCGTTGAATATTTACTCTCTTTTACTATAATCACGACACGATCTTAACCAATAAGCACGACGACTAGAGCGTAGCGCGAGACACTTACCTGCAGAGGTGTCCGTCCAAAGCAGTTTACACCGTTGACGTCCACTCCACTTTGTAATAGAATTTTAACACGATTGGTGTTGCCAGTCGCGGCTGCTGAGGCTAGATCATCCTCGAGAGGCATCGTCATGAGCAGATATTGACACGAGCGGAGCGGTGTTATAACAGTCCAGCACTTCACAGATTCCTTTGACAGGTAGCTTCACAATGTCAATATCCGGACATCTCGCGCAAAATTATATTCCTTCGAAAAAAGCCAAAACAGTCGTTGACGTTTCCTCTTTCAGGCTTCATTCGCATGTAACGTGATAGAAAGATCCTCGGTCAGTTGGCTAGAATAAATTAAAGCGTACATCGTATGACCGATCAGACGGTAGTGTGTCTGGACTTGCCTGTGTTTTGAATTGCTGACGTCATTCTGCAGCAGATCTAACCAGTCGCGCATGCTCTTTTGGAGCTCTAAAGAACAGTACCAGGAAGAGAGCGAGTTTGTTGACTGTAGAGTTTACAGTGGAAAAACAGTGGGACAAATGCTTCGTCAAATCGTCTATAACCAAGGTGTTGGATATCAATATGAAACATATGCTGCTACAATGTCGCCACATTTGTTGTTATAAAAGAACTGTCTTGTATGCGCTGCAATCTACTGCTACAATGTATCACCGTTTCTGACAGATATTATTGCAACGCGTGCCTCACTACACGCTCCGATAGTACAGAATGCTGGTTACACCCGCGTTATGACACAGCAGGTGGCAATCACCATAGAACTCAGCTGCTTTCTGAATGTAGACCTATAGCCTCAATGTCAATACTATTGAGGAACATGTCTGTTTGCTATGCACCTATTGATGTATTCAATAATGTAGGCTAAAGCAATTGTGCACGTTATATACTGAATGAAAATATAAAAGCAACATGCGACTATTTCAAAGGAAATCAGTCAATTGAAATAAATAAATTAGGCCCTAATCTATGGATTTCACGAATGGGCAGGGCGCAGCCATGGGTGGGCTTTAGAAGGCATAGGCCCACCCACTGAGGAGCAAGGCCCAGCCAATCATAATGAGTTTTCCCCACAAAAGGGCGTTATTATAAAGAAATACTCGTCCATTTCATCAGCTGCCCGGGTGGGTGGTCTCAGACCATAAGCCAGGTGAAGAAGCAGGATGTGGAGGTCCTGGACCTTCAAAGGTCTTGCAGTGCCTTCAGAAAGTATTCACAACACTTGACTTTTCCCACATTTTATTGTGTTACAGAGATCATTTTTGTCACTGGACTACACATAATACCCCATAATGTCAACGTAGAATTATGTTTTTCAAAAATGTTGCTAATAAATTAAAAGTTGAAATGTCTTGAGTCAATAAGTATTCAACCGCTTTGTTACGGCAAACCTAAATAAGGTCAGGAGTAAAAATGTGCTTAACAAGTCACATAATAAGTTAGGGTTAGGACTCAGTCTGTGTGCAATATAGTGTTTAACATGATTTCTGAATGACTACCTCATCTCTGTACCCCACACATAAAATGATCTGTAAGGTCCCTCAGTCCAGCAGTGAATTTCAAACACAGATTCTACCACAAAGACCAGGGAGGTTTTCCAATGGGGCAAGCTATTGGTAGTTGGGTAAAAAAAAAGCAGACATTGAATATAATTTTAAGCATGGTGAAGTTATTAATTACACTTTGGATGGTGTATCAATGCACTGAATCACTATAAATATACAGGTGTCCTTTACTAACTGGAGAGGAAGGAAACCAATCAGGGATTTCACCATAAGGTCAATGGTGACTTTAAAAAGTTACAGAGTTTAATGGCTGTGATAGGAGAAAATTGAGGATGTATCAACAACATTATAGTTACTCTACAATACTAGAGCGAGAAGAAGGACGCCTGTACAGGAATAAAATATTATAAAACCTCTGTTTGCATCAAGGCACTGAAGTAATACTGCAAAAAAATCACTTTTTGTCCTGAATACACAATGTTATATTTGGGACAAATCCAATACAACACATTACTGAGTACCACTCTCCATATTTTAAAGCATAGTGGTGGCTGCATCATGTTATGGGTAGGCTTACAATCATTAAGTACTGGGGAGTTTTTCAGGATAAAAAATAAATGGAATATAGCAATGCACAGGCAAAATCGCAAAATCTACACTGGAGTTGCTTACCAATAAGACAGTGAATGTTCCTGAGTGGCCAACTTGGAGTTTTGAATAAAATGTGCTTGAAAATCTATGGCAAGACCTGAAAATGGTTGTCTAGCAATGATCAACAATCAATTTGACAGAGCTTGAAGAATTTGTAAAAGAATCATGGGCAAATGTTGCACAATCCAGGTGGGGAAAGGTCTTAGAGACTTACCCAGAAGGACTCACAGCTGTAATCTCTGCCAGTTGCTTACCAATAAGTAATTCTAACGTGTGTTGAATAATTATCGGATCAAGATACATTTTCATATATTTTTTTATATGTTCACATTTTTCTTACACTTTGACATTACAGAGTATTTTGTGTAGATTGTTGACAAAAAAATGACAATTTAATCAATCCATTTGAATCCCACTTTGTAACACAACAAAATGTTGAAAAAGTCAAAGAGTGTGAATACTTTCTGAAGGCACTGTATATGCTACTGTATATGCTACTGTATATGCTACTGTATATGCTACTGTATATGCTACTGTATATGCTATATTCATATAGAAGCAGCAAGAGCAAAAACAAAGTTTTGGCTGTTAGTGTGTGTGATTCCACATTCTCCAGAAGGACCGGAAGCAATTTAAAGGACTTGACTTAGGGAATTTGCATTCACTAAATAAATAAAATCCATATGCAGCTAATCAAAAGCAAACGGGAAAATGTTTGTTCTTATTCGTCTAAGGCCAAAGTGGAGTCTCTCGATCTTGAGAAGATTCTATGGTGGCGAGATTATTTTAACTGAGGATGATGATGATGAATGAAGAGTAAGCGTGTGTCAAGGCGCTCCCTGCCTTGTTGTCAGGTCTGTCTGGGTAAATGTACATTATGTGTTCTGTGTGGAATGCCATTGTGTTAATAGTCTGAGGGTTCGTGGCCTGTCGTGATTGAGGTTTGGCGTGGGTGGAGGTGAGTTGGTTTGGAAGTCCCCCTTCACTATTGATGCCGCGCGCGAGTTTAAAAAAGTACTCCTCTGTACAATAAGGCCTAATAAAGTGTATAGGTCAAGCCCATTCGTGTACTGTAAACATCCAAACTACAGCAGGGTACACAACAGACATTTTTTTACTCAGTCAGGAATGTGCTTTGAAGACACTTAAACATTGAAGATCAGTTTTAATAACAGGCCCAGCCCCTCATCAAAGTGCTCTGACTGACTCGGCGGTTTTTCTCTATGGGGCTTGGATGCAGGATGATGACATCAGAGGGCTTTGAACTCCATGGTTAGAAAAACCTCCTGCTCAGTGCTAAAATGAACACATTTGCTTAGACAGGAGGACTTTAGATAGAAGCCTCTGTAATCGTTTAAGAGAAAGTGCTTTTAAAGTGACAACTAGGTTGTCTTGATCTTCCTCCAGAATAGGAATATTTGGACTTTGCACGGTGGCCTTAGCAATGAATGAAAACATGTCAAAAATGTGAACCCTCCTCCTGCAAATCCAATGTCCTGAACTCTATTTAAACCACGGCTGTGCTGAATATTCCCTAACATTCCCCTAACATCTCAGTGCTGCCTACTGCCCAATGATCCAACACTTCCCAGACAAGCCAAGAAGGGGAATACCTCCATTCTGATTCCAGATGAATGATGTCACCTTGTCTGGGCTGTTTTCTTGAAATCCCCTTTCTATTGACGGTTTCACACCCTTCCAGTACTTCCATCCTTTACCACTTCAAAATAATATCGAGCATTCGAGAGCCTTACATGTTGAGTCATTTATCTTTATGAATTCTGAAAATTTGTACAGGAAAAGTGATTAGAAATTGATTTCAGTTCTCAGTTTCAGTAATAGGTATAGTTTCTGTTTTCTGGGGGATGTTTCAGTTTGAATTGATCACAACATAGTTCTATAACAAACACGTAAGAGTGTGCAGTATGTGCGTTATTGTTTCAGTTGAATAGAAGTGTTGTCAGAGATGCTTGTCTGACTGCATATGCTTGGCTTTGCCTCCACCCTGTGGGATCCCATGCTTCTACAGGCAGACAGAGACAGTATGAGCCATCCAACTCTCCCACTCACCCTGACGAGACACACTGATGATATTAATAACCTCCTGTTTCTGGCGTATTAACTGTGCCAACGTGGTATTTCACTATGCTCCGATGAGAGGGAGCCACTGTGCCCTAGTTCTACTTTCACATTGTTTTCATTTCTCATACTGTCCCTGGAGCTTATAGCCCACCCTGAATGATAGGAGTCATCCACAGACTAATCCTTTTACATTTGTGCCTTGCTCAAGGGCACATCGGCATATATGTATTTTTTTACCTAGTCAGCCCGGGGATTCGAACCATTGACGTTTTGGTTACTGGCTAAATGCTCTTAACTGCTAGGCTACCTGCCACCCCTAATCCTAAGGACTCCCTTGTCCTCACCTAGGTGTGAAAATGCATTCATTGTGTTAATATTGTGTTACAATGTAATTCAATACATTTCAAGCCTAAGACAAACAAATCTGGTTTGAAATGCATTTTCAGTTTTGCGAGTTTATTCATAATCATGTTCTTAGCTCTTGTGTGCAACTTCCAGTATAGGGTTTACCTGTGTGCTTCATGGTTGTTCTCTTCAGCACTTCAACGTCTCTCCCAGCTGTGTGTAATTTACTTCTGCCAGATAGGGTTTGACTGAGTCATGTGTCCTGAGCAGACTTTGTGTACTACAGTACACAGACACACCCTCCTCTGCTATCTATAATTAGAACCGATTATATCAAAGGAGAAAACACATACCATGACTTGGGTCAGACACACAGGGACGGTCTCTGACACGACTTAAGCATTCAAATTCCAGTTTATGGGTGATTAAG
>NW_026280961.1:0-12500 GCF_023373465.1 Oncorhynchus keta | reverse complement strand
TCCACAGACATGGGACTAACAGAAATGGAATAATGTGTCCCTGAACAAAAGTGGGGTCAAAATGAAAAGTAACAGTCAGTATCTGGCGTGGCCACCAGCTGCATTAAGTACTGCAGTGCATCTCCTCCTCATGGACTGCACCAGATTTGCCAGTTCTTGCTCTGCGATGTTACCCCACTCTTTCACCAAGGCACCTGCAAGTTCCCGGACATTTCTGGGGGGAATGGCCCTAGCCCTCACCCTCCGATCCAACAGGTCCCAGATGTGCTCAATGTGATTGAGATCCGGGCTCTTCACTGGCCATGGCAGGACACTGACATCCCTGTCTTGTAGGAAATCACGCACACAGAATGAGCAGTATGGCTGGGGGCATTGTCATGCTGGAGGGTCATGTCAGGATGAGCCTGCAGGAAGGGTACCACATGAGGGAGGAGGACGTCTTCCCAGTAACACACAGAGTTGAGATTGCCTGCAATGACAACAAGCTCAGTCCAATGATGCTATGACACAACGCCCCAGACCATGACAGACCCTCCACCTCCAAATCAATCCCGTTCCAGAGTACAGGCCTCTGCGTAACGCTCATTCCTTCGACGATAAACGCGAATCCGACCATCACCCCTGGTGAGACAAAACTGCGACTCGTCAGTGAAGAGCACTTTTTGCCAGTCGTGTCTGGTCCAGCGACGTTGTTGACGGTGTTGTCTGGTGAGAACCTGACTTACAACAGGCCTACAAGCCCTCAGTCCAGTCTCTCTCAGCCTATTGCAGACAGTCTGAGCACTGATGGAGGGATTGTGCATTCCTGGTGTAACTCGGACAGTTGTTGTCCTGTACCTGTCCCGCAGGTGTGATGTTCAGATGTACCGATCCTGTGCAGGTGTTGTTACACGTGGTCTGCCACTGCGAGGATGATCAGCTGTCCGTCCTGTCTCCCTGTAGTGCTGTCTTAGGTGTCTCACAGTACGGACATTGCAATTTATTGCACTGGGCACATCTGCAGTCCTCATGCCTCCTTGCAGCATGCCTAAGGCACGTTCACTCAGATGAGCAGGGACCTTGGGCATCTTTCTTTTGGTGTTTTTCAGAGTCAGTAGAAAGGCCTCTTTAGTGTCCTAAGTTTTCATAACTGTGACCTTAATTGCCTACCGTCTGTAAGCTGTTAGTGTCTTAAGGTGCATGTTCATTAATTGTTTATGGTTCATTGAACAAGCATGGGAAACAGTGTTTAAACCCTTTACAATGAGGATCTGTGAAGTTATTTGGATATTTACGAATTATCTTTGAAAGACAGGGTCCTGAAAAAGGGACGTTTATTTTTTTGCTGAGTTCATCTTAATTAGGTAAGTATTCAAAACACTTAGTCAATACATGTTAGAATCACTTTTAGCAGCCATTACATTTGTGAGTTTTTCTGGGTAAGTCTATAAGAGCTTTGCATACCTGGATTGTACAATATTTGCCCATTATTCTTTTTAAAAATACTTCAAACTCTTTCAAGTTGGTTGTTGATCACTGCTAGGAAGCCAAGTCTTGTCATTGATATTCAATCCAATTGAAGTAAAAACTGTAATTAGGCCACTCGGGAACATTCAATGTCGTCTTGCTAAGCAACTTCAATGTAGATTTGGCCTTGTTTTTTTTAGGTTATTTTTCCTACTGAAAGGTGAATTTGTCTCCCTTTGTCTGTTGGAAAGAAAACTGAACCTGGTTTTCCTCTAGGATTTTGCCTGTACTTAGCTGTATTCTGTTTCTTTTTATTAAAAAAAACATCTCTTGTCATTGATGATGACAAGCATACCCATAATATGATTTATGCTTGAAAATATATATACAATGTTTAACCATTAAACTCTGTAACTGTTTTAAAATCCACATTGGCCTCATGGTGAAATCTCTGAGCAATTTCCTTCCTCTCCGGCAACTGAGTTCAGAAGAAGGCCTGTATCCTGATAATGACTGGGTGTATTGACACACCATCCAAAGTGTAATTCACAACTTCACCATGCTCAAAGGGATATTCAGTGACTGCTTTTATTTTTTTATTTTTACACATCTACCAATCGGTGCCCTTCTTTGTGAGTCATTAAAAAACCTTCCTGGTCTTTGTGGTTGAATCTGTGCTTGAAATTCACTACTAAATTGAGGGACCTTAGAGATAATTGTATGTGTGGGTTCAGAGATGGGGTAGTCATAAACAAATTATGCTAACCACTATTATTGAACACAGGAGTCCATGCAACTTATTATGTGATTTGCTAAAAAAATTTTTTTACTCCTGAACCTATTTAGGCTTGCCATAACAAAGGTGTTGAATACTTATTGACTCAAGACGTTTCAACGTTTCATTTTTTATACATTTCAGAAATTCCACTTTGATCATTTCAAATGATGGGGCATTGTGTGTAGATCAGTGACACAATATATCAAGTTGATCATCTTTAAATTCAGGCTGTAACACAACAAGATGTGGAACAAGTAAAGGGGTGAGAATACTTTCTGAAGGCATTTTACTTAAAGATACTGACATACTTAAAGATACTTTGTCAGTAATCCGTAGAAGTTAGGCCAAAGTTTTGCTGCTTTGAAAACTGATGACTCATTCCTTAAATGTGGTTGAGCCGTCTGGACTGGAAACTGTATACTTAAAAATCTTGTCGTATATACAGGGGTACCAGTAGAGAGTCAATGTGTCAATGTGCGCCGGCACCGGTGTCGAGGTAATTTAGGTAATTATGTACATGTAGGTAGAGTTATTGAAGTGGCTATGCATAGATAATAACAGAGAGTAGCAGTAGTGTAGGGGGCAATGCAAATAGTCTGGGTAGCCATTTGATTAGCTGTTCAGGAGTCTTATGGCTTGGGGGTAGAAGCTGTTTAGAAGCCTCTTGGACCTAGACTTGGCACTCCGGTACCGCCTTCCGTGCAGTACCACAGAGAACCATCTATGACTAGGGTGGCTGGAGTCTTTCACAATTTTAGGGCCTTCCTCTGACACCGCCTGGTATAGAGTTCCTGGATGGCAGGAAGCTTGGACCCGGTGATGCACTGGGCCGTACTCACTACCCTCTGACACCGCCTGGTATAGAGGTCCTGGATGGCAGGAAGCTTGGACCTGGTGATGCACTGGGCCGTACTCACTTCCCTCTGACACCGCCTGGTATAGAGGTCCTGGATGGCAGGAAGCTTGGACCCGGTGATGCACTGGGCCGTACTCACTACCCTCTGACACCGCCTGGTATAGAGGTCCTGGATGGCAGGAAGCTTGGACCCGGTGATGCACTGGGCCGTACTCACTACCCTCTGTTGTGCCTTGCGGTCAGAGGCCAAGCAGTTGCCATACCAGGCAGTGATGCAACTGGTCAGTATGCTCTCAATGGTGCAGCTGTAAAACCTTTTGAGGATCTGAGGACCCATTTTTACATTTTTTGTACATTTCTTTGCAAATTACTCCCTCCTCCCCTGTTTGTATTTTGTATAATGTAAGATTAAATTTAATAAATAAAAAAAGTTTCCCAACAGTAATTAGAATAGTAGTTAATAATAACAGCGTTTTGAGTGTTCTCTCTGCTAAACACACTTCACATTCTAGTTAGTAGATGGGCGCTAGTGGATTAGAGTGTGCCTCTCTCCACTTGATCTCATTGCATCATACACACATGACATGACTGGGTACAATGGTCTGTTTGTCAGGGCTGTCCCAGCTTGGACACAGCTGTTCCAGGGCTGGCTCATAGTGGAGTGCTGAGAGCACACGGCCCGCTCCACAGTCACATGCACAGGGACGGAGCAACCACCAACCACCACTCACTTATGACTGGCCCCGGGGGCCGTGAGCCACACACAGGGAGAGAGAGAGAAGAGAGAGTTTTTATTTATTATCAAATGTAAACATTTGTTTCCCATGCCAATGAAGAACTTTGAATTCAATTCAATTCAATTGAGTGAGAGAGAAAGAGAAAGAGAAAGAAAGACTAACACTCCACACTACACAGAACAGTATTCATCCTCATTGACCCAAGCCCCACCCACTTAATTTTATAGCACACAAACTGTTATCACACAGAAGAGACCATGTCATTTTTAGTAAACGCCATACAATGACAATCATTTATCTTGTGGCCTGTTATTAGTGGTCACCGACTGATTTGAGAAGAGAAAGGCCAGTGTAGTTGTAGGAAGAATAATTTAGTAATAACTGACTGATTTAAGAAGAGAAAGGCCAGTGTTGTTGTAGGAAGAATAATTTAGTAATAACTGACTGATTTAAGAAGAGAAAGACCAGTGTAGTTGTAGGAAGAATAATTTAGTAATAACTGACTGATTTAAGAAGAGAAAGGCCAGTGTTGTTGTAGGAAGAATAATTTAGTAATAACTGACTGATTTAAGAAGAGAAAGGCCAGTGTTGTTGTAGGAAGAATAATTTAGTAATAACTGACTGATTTAAGAAGAGAAAGGCCAGTGTAGTTGTAGGAAGAATAATTTAGTAATAACTGACTGATTTGAGAAGAGAAAGGCCAGTGTAGTTGTAGGAAGAATAATTTATTAATAACTGACTGATTTAAGAAGAGAAAGGCCAGTGTTGTTGTAGGAAGAATAATTTAGTAATAACTGACTGATTTAAGAAGAGAAAGGCCAGTGTAGTTGTAGGAAGAATAATTTAGTAATAACTGACTGATTTAAGAAGAGAAAGGCCAGTGTTGTTGTAGGAAGAATAATTTAGTGGAATCTAAAGTTGAGTTTGTTGTTTTCTGTGACAAGAAGACTGATGTTTTTTTATATTATAAACTGGGTGGTTCGAGCCCTAAATGCTGATTGGCTGACAGCCATGGTATATCAAATCAAATCAAATTTTATTGGTCACGTACACATGGTTAGAAGATGTTAATGCGAGTGTAGCGAAATGCTTGTGCTTCTAGTTCCGACAGTGCAGCAACATTTAACAACAAATTCACAACGACTACCTTATACACACAAATGTAAAGGGATGAATAAGAATATGTACATATAAATATATGGATGAGCGATGACCATGAGGCATAGGCAAGATGCCGTAGATGGCATAGAATACAGTATATACATATGAGATGGGTAATGTAGGAAATGTAGACATTATTAAAGTGTGATACCTTTATTAAATCTATTTATTGAATGTATTAGATTGATTAGTGGCCAGAGATTTGAGTCTGTATGTTGGCAGCAGCCACTCTATGTTAGTGGTGGCTGTTTAACAGTCTGATGGCCTTGAGATAGAAGCTGTTTTTCAGTTTCCGGTTCCTGCTTTGATGCACCTGTACTGACCTCACCTTCTGGATGATAGAGGGGTGAACAGGCAGTGTCTCGGGTGGTTGTTGTCCTTGATGATCTTTTTGACCTTCCTGTGACATCGGGTGCAGTAGGTGTTCTGCAGGGCATGTAGTTTGCCCCCAGTGATGCGTTGTGCAGACCTCACTACCCTCTTGAGAGCCCTGCGGTTGTGGGAGGAGCAGTTGCCGTACCAGGTGGTGATACAGCCCGACAGGATGCTCTCGATTGTGCATCTGTAAAAGTTTGTGAGTGTTTTAGGTGACAAGCACAAAAATGTTCAGCCTCCACTGCTGTCCCATCGATGTGGATGGGGGGGTGCTCTCTCTGCTGTTTCCCGAAGTCCATGATCATCTCTTTTGTTTTGTTGACGTTATGTGAGAAGTTATTTTCCTGACACCACACTCCAAGGGGCCTCACCTCCTCCCTGTAGGCCGTCTCGTCATTGTTGCTAATCAAGCCTACCACTGTAGTATCGTCTGCAAACTTGATGATTGAGTTGGAGGAGTGCGTGGCCACACAGTTATGGGTGAACAGGGAGTACAGGAGAGGGCTGAGAACGCACCCTTGTGGCGACCCAGTGTTGAGGATCAGCGGGGTGGAGATGTTGTTTCCTACCCTCACCACCTGGGGGCGGCCCGTCAGAAAGTTCAGGACCCAGTTGCACAGGGCGGGGTCGAGACCCAGGGCCTCTAGCTTAATGACAAGCTTGGAGGGTACTATGGTGTTGAATGCTGAGCTGTAGTCAATGAACAGCATTCTTACATAGGTATTCCTCTTGTCCAGATGGGATAGGGCAGTGTGCAGTGTGACCATATCAGACCGTATACCACGGGTATGACAAAACATTTATTTTTACTGCTCTAATTACGTTGGTAACCAGTTTATAATAGCAATAAGGAACCCCAGGGCTTAATGACGAGTTACGTTGTGCCTAAGAACAGCCCTTAGCCGTAGTATATTGGCCATTTACCACACCCCCTCGAGCATTATTGCTTAAAAATACGGGTGGGTCTCATCCTGAATGCTTATTGGTTAAAATCGTATTCCAGTCGGCTAAATCTATGACGTTAAAATGCCTGTTTATTCTGTTGCACCTGACTGCACAATCCACTGTCTCAACTCCTAGAAGTCCTTATATCCTAGACTATACAGGGAGTCAGCACCATGGACATAACATTTTACATTGCATTATTGTCTGCTCTTTGATCCTGTAGTTCAGCGGTTAACAATCTGTTTATTGTTCAAACGGTGAAGCTCTTCGATGAAGAGTGAAAACTAGCTCTACAAACACTTGTAGCTGTTTGTGTTTCCTGGTTGAAACAAGGCACCGGACGGACATGTAGATAAACTCTTACTTCCAGAGTGAAAGGTGCATTGAAGTAGCATACTTTGCTTTTCCACCTGTGGGACAATGATTGACCCCACAGTCCGGTGACATCATTTCCTCATTGCCTGCTGACTCCTGGCACTCCATTTGATATTCTGCTTACACAAACATAAAACCATTGGCTTCATGTGCCCATAAAAGCCCCTATAGGGATTTCTCATTGGGATGTTATAGCTCCTGTGTGTGTGTGTGTGTGTGTGTGTGTGTGTGTGTGTGTGTGTGTGTGTGTGTGTGTGTGTGTGTGTGTGTGTGTGTGTGTGTGTGTGTGTGTGTGTGTGTGTGTGTGTGTGTGTGTGTGTGTGTGTGTGTGTGTGTGTGTGTGTGTGACACAGGTGGCATGAGGTCATTTAGTCTCCTCCCAGCTACAATCTAAGACTGTTAATCAACATGGAAAGCAAGGCTGTAAAGATAGAGGCAGGAGCACGACTCCCACGCGTGGCTCAACAGGTAAATGTCATTACAATAAGGCTATTGTCAACAACTCTTAGTAATGGTAGGTCTGTACACCTGTTAGTTATCTTATGTTATCATCAAGGTGGGAAAGACTGGTTCATGACTACAGTCCTTTTACAGTAGGCCTATTGGCTGGATATTGATACTGCAGTAAATTAAACTGGACCTATACCATTTTGTTTAGCCGTGCTTGGTATGATATTCATCGATCAAACAGGAATGGACAGGAAACATCAGGCCAGGTTATCCTGAGGCACGGTCCTATGGAGGGAGGGAGAGAGGTAGTCCTGAGGCACGGTCCTAGGGAGGGAGGGAGGGAGAGAGGTAGTCCTGAGGCACGGTCCTAGGGAGGGAGGGAGAGAGGTAGTCCTGAGGCACGGTCCTAGGGAGGGAGGGAGGGAGGGAGGGAGGGAGAGAGGTAGTCCTGAGGCACGGTCCTAGGGAGGGAGGGAGAGGCAGGTAGTCCTGAGGCACGGTCCTAGGGAGGGAGGGAGAGAGGTAGTCCTGAGGCATGGTCCTAGGGAGGGAGGGAGAGAGAGTTAGTCCTGAGGCACGGTCCTAGGGAGGGAGGGAGAGAGGTAGTCCTGAGGCATGGTCCTAGGGAGGGAGGGAGAGAGGTAGTCCTGAGGCACGGTCCTAGGGAGGGAGGGAGAGAGGTAGTCCTTCCTGGGGGAGGGAGAGAGGTAGAGGGTCCTGAGGCACGGTCCTAGGGAGGGAGGGAGGGAGAGGTAGGTAGTCCTGAGGCACGGTCCTAGGGAGGGAGGGAGGGAGGGAGGGAGGGAGGGAGAGGTAGTCCTGAGGCACGGTCCTGAGGCATGGTCCTAGGGAGGGAGAGAGGTAGTCCTGAGGCACGGTCCTAGGTAGGGGGCAGGGAGGGAGGGAGAGAGGTAGTCCTGAGGCACAGTCAGAGGGAGAGGGAGGGAGAAAAAAGGGAGAGAGGGAGAGAGGGAGGAAGAGAGAGAAAGGTAGAAAGAGGAAGAGAGAGACAGGGAGAGAGAGGGAAATAGAGAGAGGGAAGAGAGAATGGGGGAGAGAGAGGAAGACATATAAAGGGAGAGAGAGAGGAAAAGAGAGAGAGAGAAAGATAGAGAGAGAAAGGTAAGAGAGAGAAAGGGAGAGAGGGAAATAGAGAGATGACGAGAGAGAAAGGGAGATAGAGGAAGAGAGAGACAGGGAGAGAGAGGGAAAGAGAGAGAGGCAGAGAAAGAGAGGGAGACGGAGAAAGGGAGAGAAAGAGAGGGAGAGAGAGAAAGGGAGAGAGAGGAAAGAGAGGAGAGAGAGCGTGGAACAGAGAAAGAGAGAGAGAGAGAGAGAGAGAGAGAGAGAGAGAGAGAGGGGAAGAGTGAGAGAGAGAGAGAGAGAGAGAGAGAGAGAGAGAGAGAGAGAGAGAGAGAGAGAGAGAGAGAGAGAGAAAAAAAAAGAAAGAAAGAAATAAAGAAAGAAAGGAAACAGAGGAGGAACAAGACCTAAGCACTCTCCTATAATCCTGAATTAATCTGACTGGTTGTTTGAATCTGATTCCACAGTAGCAGGTAAGGATGACCAAATTATAATTTGACTTTTTAGAAAGTAGCTGATTTAGCTACTTCATGTATGATAAAATCACATTGAAAAGATAAGACAGGCTGACTCTATCCCCCAGCACATACAGGGAGGTCGTGAGACACTGTGGCCCCTTCCAGAGTCACCCGGACTGGGTCAACCAGGCAGGATTTAACCCCACTCACCCTGCCAATGCACAGCCCGGGATGTCAACAGACCACTAACTTACTACCCTGTGAGAAGGCCGAGTAGAGCCCTGAAGATCTCCATCATACATGTCAAAACCATTACCATAATACAATATTATTCAGATTCAGATAACTTTATTGTCCTCAAAGAGGCCATTCATTTTGCTGCAATCACCATATATACGGACAAAATCACATATTAGAAAACGACAACATCAAAATAGCAAAGGATATTTACAAGCAAGAAGACTGGATGCAATTTCATAATACTAATGTCAGATATGGGGCTGCATGTACATGTGAATTAAAGTGCACGTTATTGAGACTAGAGGAGATAGAGGTGGTCCTGTGTGGCTCAGTTGGTAGAGCACGGTGCTTTCACAGCCGGGTCCATTCCCGGGGACACACCCATATGTCAAATGTATGCAAGCATGACTGGAAATCGCTTTGGCTTAAAGCCTCTGCTAAATAATATATTATTATTCCATATATAAGAGAGAAGATGGAGTAAGTAGGGAAGATAAAGTAAATAGGGAAGATAAAGTAAATAGGGAAGATAAAGTAAGTAGGGAAGATAAAGTAAGTAGGGGAAGATAAAGTAAATAGGTAAACATAAAGTAAATAGGGAAGATAAAGTAAGTAAAGTAAGTAGGTAAACATAATATAATATAATAATATAATATAATAATAATATAAACATAAAGTAGGTAAAACATAAAGTAAGTAGGGAAGATAAAGTAAATAGGGGAAGATAAAGTAAATAGGGGAAGATAAAGTAAGTAGGGGAAGATAAAGTAAATAGGGGAAGAAAAAGTAAGTAGGGGAAGATAAAGTAAATAGGGGAAGATAAAGTAAGTAGGGGAAGATAAAGTAAGTAGGGGAAGATAAAGTAATTAGGGGAAGATAAAGTAAGTAGGGGAAGATAAAGAAAATAGGGGAAGATAAAGTAAGTAGGGGAAGATAAAGTAAGTAGGGGAAGATAAAGTAAGTAGGGCAAGATAAAGTAAGTCGGGGAAGATAAAGTAAATAGGGGAAGATAAAGTAAATAGGGGAAGATAAAGTAAGTAGGGGAAGATAAAGTAAATAGGGGAAGATAAAGTAAATAGGGGAAGATAAAGTAAGTAAAGTAAGTAGGTAAACATAAAGTAAGTAGGGGAAGATAAAGTAAGTAGGGGAAGATTAAGTAAATAGGGGAAGATAAAGTAAGTAGGGGAAGATAAAGTAAGTAGGGGAAGATAAAGTAAGTAGGGGAAGATAAAGTAAGTAGGGCAAGATAAAGTAAGTCGGGGAAGATAAAGTAAATAGGGGAAGATAAAGTAAATAGGGGAAGATAAAGTAAGTAGGGGAAGATAAAGTAAATAGGGGAAGATAAAGTAAATAGGGGAACATAAAGTAAGTAGGGGAAGATAAAGAAAATAGGGGAAGATAAAGTAAGTAGGGGAAGATAAAGTAAGTAGGGGAAGATAAAGTAAGTAGGGGAAGATAAAGTAAGTAGGGCAAGATAAAGTAAGTCGGGGAAGATAAAGTAAATAGGGGAAGATAAAGTAAATAGGGGAAGATAAAGTAAGTAGGGGAAGATAAAGTAAATAGGGGAAGATAAAGTAAATAGGGGAAGATAAAGTAAGTAAAGTAAGTAGGTAAACATAAAGTAAGTAGGGGAAGATAAAGTAAGTAGGGGAAGATAAAGTAAATAGGGGAAGATAAAGTAAGTAGGGGAAGATAAAGTAAGTAGGGGAAGATAAAGTAAGTAGGGGAAGATAAAGTAAGTAGGGCAAGATAAAGTAAGTCGGGGAAGATAAAGTAAATAGGGGAAGATAAAGTAAATAGGGGAAGATAAAGTAAGTAGGGGAAGATAAAGTAAATAGGGGAAGATAAAGTAAATAGGGGAACATAAAGTAAGTAAAGTAAGTAGGTAAACATAAAGTAAGTAGGGGAAGATAAAGTAAGTAGGGGAAGATAAAGTAAATAGGGGAAGATAAAGTAAGTAGGGGAAGATAAAGTAAATAGGGGAAGATAAAGTAAATAGGGGAAGATAAAGTAAGTAAAGTAAGTAGGTAAACATAAAGTAAGTAGGGGAAGATAAAGTAAGTAGGGGAGATAAAGTAAATAGGGGAAGATAAAGTAAGTAGGGGAAGATAAAGTAAATAGGGGAAGATAAAGTAAATAGGGGAAGATAAAGTAAATAGGGAAAGATAAAGTAAGTAGGGGAAGATAAAGTAAATAGGGGAAGATAAAGTAAATAGGGGAAGATAAAGTAAATAGGGAAAGATAAAGTAAATAGGGGAAGATAAAGTAAATAGGGGAAGATAAAGTAAATAGGGGAAGATAAAGTAAATAGGGAAAGATAAAGTAAGTAGGGGAAGATAAAGTAAATAGGGGAAGATAAAGTAAGTAAAGTAAGTAGGTAAACATAAAGTAAGTAGGGGAAGATAAAGTAAGTAGGTAAACATAAAGTAAGTAGGGGAAGATAAAGTAAGTAAAGTAAGTAGGTAAACATAAAGTAAGTAGGGGAAGATAAAGTAAGTAAAGTCAGTAGGTAAACATAAAGTAAGTAGGGGAAGATAAAGTAAGTAAAGTAAGTAGGTAAACATAAAGTAAGTAGGGGAAGATAAAGTAAGTAAAGTCAGTAGGTAAACATAAAGTAAGTAGGGGAAGATAAAGTAAGTAAAGTAAGTAGGTAAACATAAAGTAAGTAGGGGAAGATAAAGTAAGTAAAGTCAGTAGGTAGACATAAAGTAAGTAGGGGAAGATAAAGTAAGTAAAGTAAGTAGGTAAACATAAAGTAAGTAGGGGAAGATAAAGTAAGTAAAGTCAGTAGGTAAACATAAAGTAAGTAGGGAAGATAAAGTAAGTAGGTAAACATAAAGTAAATAGGGAAGATAAAGTAGAAGTAAAGTCAGTAGGTAAACATAAAGTAAGTAGGGGAAGATAAAGTAAGTAAAGTAAGTAGGTAAACATAAAGTAAGTAGGGGAAGATAAAGTAAGTAAAGTAAGTAGGGGAAGATAAAGTAAGTAAAGTAAGTAGGGGGAAGATAAAGTAAGTAAAGTAAGTAGGGAAGATAAAGTAAGTAAAGTAAGTAGGTAAACATAAAGTAAGTAGGGGAAGATAAAGTAAGTGGGGTTAGCTATCTTCTCCCTTAGACAGTAGAGGACGTTCCCAAACCGGTTCATCTCTTCTCAGCTGACGCGTCACATTATTTCCTCCATTGGATCTGCTCTTGCCAAAACCAGTCATGGCCACTTTTGGTTGTGTGGGCGGCCAAAGCCTCCTTCCGCTCAGATCAGGATGATGTTGGTGGTTGAAAAGAGAGCTATTATACACCCCAGGAAGCTGAGGAAATTTAGTGAGAACGACAGGGAGACAATGACATGAAATCAGGATTCGGAAGGAACCTGACAGTATTGACGATGTATTAATGTATCTTAAATAGGAGAACAGTGACTTTGGTATGAGGGAATGGCATTGCTTAGACACTCCAAAAACGTGAGGTAATTTAGTTTAGTTAGTGTTTCTTTGTCCAATAGTATTGTAATAGTGTAAAAGCTAATATATTGTATGTCCAATGAGTTGCAAAATGGTAAGAATCAGCCTTCTACTAATGTGTCTGTATTGATGCCAGTGC
>NW_026280960.1:0-6779 GCF_023373465.1 Oncorhynchus keta | reverse complement strand
CCTGACTCCTCCAGCCTCTCACCCTCAGCATCCTCTGCAGATTACCCTCAGCCTCCTCTCCACGTCACCTCAATATCTCATATTCTCCTCACCCTTCTCTCCACAGCTCATCAGCCTCCTCACCTCAGCCTCCTCTACAAGCTCTGCCTCAGCCTCCTCTCCCAGCTCACCTCAGCCTTCTCACCCTCAGCATCTCTCTACAGGTCACCCTCAGCCTCTCCTAGCTCATCACTCAGCCTCCTCACCCCTCAGCCTCCTCTCCCTCAGCTTATCCTCTTGCATAGCCTTCGTCCATATCACTCGTGCAGGGGGATGGAGGAGAGGGTGAGGGGGGACGGAGGGAGAGGTTGAGGGGGACGGAGGAGAGGTTGAGGGGGACGGGCGTGTGACAGAGAACAACCCACTAGGAGAGGTGGCCACCCCCACAGAGAAGCCAGCAGAACAGCCCACCCCAGCACCTGACAAAAGTTTCGACACCACAGCAGAACAGTCCACACCAGACCCTGACCATAGAGTCGACACCACAGCAGAACAGACAAATGAAGAACCACAAGCCCAGCGGCTCTCACCCCTCCGAGCACCCCCTGTCAGCCACCCTGATAGCCCTTCTGACAACCCCTCACACCCACTGAGGACAAACACAAGACACAGATTGTACTACTTATGGACTCAAATGGGAAATATATAGAAGAAAAAACTTTTTCCCAAACATAGTGTGTCTAAACTCTGGTGTCCAAACACCCAGCGTGCCCTCGACCTTCTGTCTGAGGACCAACTAGGTTCACCCAGCCACATAATAATACACACAGGCACAAACGACCTGAGAGCACAGCAGGAAAGGGTGGCAACAGCACTGAAGGGAGTGATTGAAAAGGCTTCTTCTACTTTCCCCAACGCACAAGTGGTTATCTCCACCCTGCTACCACGAAAAGACTTCCACCCTGCCACAATACAGCGGGTAAACGCAAGTATTTCCCGTGACTGTGCCTCAAAACCAAATGTTTTCCTGGCCCACCACTCCACCCTGGACTTGAACAGCCTCTATGACCAGGTCCACCTCTACAAGGCAGCAGTGCCCACCTTTGCCAGGACCCTAAAGGACACGCTCTCAAACGTATCCCCAACACTTCACACAGGAGCAACAGATCAATAGACTCTCCACCCAGACCAGCGAGACACCCTCCCAGACCTGCAGGACCCCCTGGACCTACACATAGAGGACCCACGCCAAGAGGAATTACATCCAGACCACAGTACACCCAGACACATCCACACCCCCACCCCAACCAATCAACACCCCCCACGTCAACCATGCCCACACCCCATTTAGGCCCCCTCAGATCAGACCTATGCCACTCCTGCCCACCCCATGCACCCCACCCCCGCAAAGAGGGCCTCAACATGGAAGCCACACATACGCCCAGGTAGTGAGCGGGCAAACAGTCCCAACCCCCACTCTCACACTCGCCCAAGCCAATAGCATGTACCAGATGCTCAGCAGGCTCTGCTCACACTTACTGGCCTGAGGCCAAACCACACGACCAACAACATTGGACATTCTATGGAACAAAAGCCTTCACTATATCATCCTGGAATATCCAAGGCCTGAGGTCATCTGCCTTTGGCCTAAAGAGCAGAAACCCGGACTTCACCAAAGAAATCGGTAACACAGACATTGTCATCCTGCAAGAAACCTGGTATAGAGGAGACGGACCCACTGGTTGCCCTCTAGGTTACAGAGAGCTGGTAGTCCCATCCACCAAACTACCAGGTGTGAAACAGGGAAGGGACTCAGGGGGTATGCTAATTTGGTATAGAGCAGACCTAACTCACTCCATTAAATTAATCAAAACAGGAACATTCTACATTTGGCTAGAAATTCAAAAGGAAATTATCCTAACAGAGAAAAATGTCCTCCTGTGTGCTACCTATATCCCCCCACTAGAATCCCCATATTTTAATGAAGACAGCTTCTCCATCCTGGAGGGCGAAATCAATCATTTCCAGGCCCAGGGACATGTACTAGTCTGTGGCGACCTAAATGCCAGAACCGGACAAGAACCTGACACCCTCAGCACACAGGGGGACAAACATCTGCCTGGAGGTGACAGCATCCCTCCCACATATGCCCCCTAGGCACAACTATGACAACATAACCAACAAAAACGGGTCACAACTCCTGCAGCTCTGTCGCACGCTGGGTATGTACATAGTCAACGGTAGGCTTCGAGGGGACTCCTATGGTAGGTACACCTATAGCTCATCTCTTGGCAGTAGTACTGTAGACTACTTTATCACTGACCTCAACCCAGAATCTCTCAGAGCGTTCACAGTCAGTCCACTAACACCCCTATCAGACCACAGCAAAATCACAGTCTACTTAAACAGAGCAATACTCAACCACGAGGCATCAAAGCCAAAGGAACTGAGTAACATTAAGAAATGCTATAGGTGGAAGGAATGCAGTTTGGAAACCTACCAAAAACAATTAGGCAACAACAAATTCAATCCCTTTTAGACAATTTCCTGGGTAAAACGTTCCACTGTAATAGTGAAGGTGTAAACTTGGCAGTAGAAAATCTTAACAGTATATTTGACCTCTCAGCTTCCCTATCAAATCTAAAAATCTCAAATAGAAAACCGAAGAAAATTAACAATAATGACAAATGGTTTGATGAGGAATGCAAAAATCTAAGAAAGAAATTGAGAAACCTGTCCAACCAAAAACATAGAGACCCGGAAAACCTGAGTCTACGCCTTCACTATGGTGAATCACTAAAACAATACAGAAACACACTACGGAAAAAGAAGGAACAGCATGTCAGAAATCAGCTCAATGCAATTGAAGAATCCATAGACTCTAACCACTTCTGGGAAAATTGGAAAACACTAAACAAACAACAACACGAAGAATTATCTATCCAAAATGGAGATGTCTGGGTAAACCACTTCTCCAATCTTTTGGTTCTATAACAAAGAACAAAGAGCAAAAACATATACATGATCAACTACAGATCTTAGAATCAACTATTAAAGACTACCAGAACCCACTGGATTCTCCAATTACATTGAATGAGTTACAGGACAAAATAAAAACCCTCCAACCCAAAAAGGCCTGTGGTGTCGATGGTATCCTCAATGAAATGATCAAATATACAGACAACAAATTCCAACTGGCTATACTAAAACTCTTTAACATCATACTTAGCTCTGGCATCTTCCCCAATATTTGGAACCAAGGACTGATCACCCCAATCCACAAAAGTGGAGACAAATTTGACCCCAATAACTACCGTGGAATATGTGTCAACAGTAACCTTGGGAAAATCCTCTGCATTATTATTAACAGCAGACTCGTACATTTCCTCAATGAAAACAATGTACTGAGCAAATGTCAAATTGGCTTTTACCAAATTACCGTACAACAGACCATGTATTCACCCTGCACACCTTAATTGACAACCAAACAAACCAAAACAAAGGCAAAGTCTTCTCATGCTTTGTTGATTTCAAAAAGCCTTCGACTCAATTTGGCATGAGGGTCTGCTATACAAACTGATGGAAAGTGGTGTTGGGGGTAAAACATACGACATTATAAAATCCATGTACACAAACAACAAGTGTGCGGTTAAAATTGGCAAAAACACACACATTTCTTCACACAGGGTCGTGGGGTTAGACAGGGATGCAGCTTAAGCCCCACCCTCTTCAACATATATATCAACGAACTGGCGCGGGCACTAGAAAAGTCTGCAGCACCCGGCCTCCCCTGCTAGAATCCGAAGTCAAATGTCTGCTGTTTGCTGATGATCTGGTGCTTCTGTCACCAACCAAGGAGGGCCTACAGCAGCACCTAGATCTTATGCACAGATTCTGTCAGACCTGGGCCCTGACAGTAAATCTCAGTAAGACCAAAATAATGGTGTTCCAAAAAGGTCGAGTCACCAGGACCACAAATACAAATTCCATCTCGACACTGTTGCCCTAGAGCACACAAAAACTATACATACCTTGGCCTAAACATCAGCGCCACAGGTAACTTCCACAAAGGTGTGAACGATCTGAGAGACAAGGCAAGAAGGGCATTCTATGCCATCAAAAGAAACATAAATTTCAACATACCAATTAGGATTTGGCTAAAAATACTTGAATCAGTCATAGAGCCCATTGCTCCTTTATGGTTGTGAGGTCTGGGGTCCGCTCACCAACCAAGACTTCACAAAATGGGACAAACACCAAATTGAGACTCTGCACGCAGAATTCTGCAAAAATATCCTCCGTGTACAACGTAAAACACCAAATAATGCATGCAGAGCAGAATTAGGCCGATACCCACTAATTATCAAAATCCAGAAAAGAGCCATTAAATTCTACAACCACCTAAAAGGAAGCGATTCACAAACCTTCCATAACAAAGCCATCACAAACAGAGAGATGAACCTGGAGAAGAGTCCCCTAAGCAAACTGGTCCTGGGGCTCTGTTCACAAACACAAACACACCCTACAGAGCCCCAGGACAACAGCACAATTAGACCCAACCAAATCATGAGAAAACAAAAAGATAATTACTTAACACATTGGAAAGAATTAACAAAAAACAGAGCAAACTAGAATGCTATTTGGCCCTACACAGAGAGTACACAGCGGCAGAATACCTGACCACTGTGACTGACCCAAAATTAAGGAAAGCTTTGACTATGTACAGACTCAGTGAGCATAGCCTTGCTATTGAGAAAGGCCGCCGTAGGCAGACATGGCTCTCAAGAGAAGACAGGCTATGTGCTCACTGCCCACAAAATGAGGTGGAAACTGAGCTGCACTTCCTAACCTCCTGCCCAATGTATGACCATATTAGAGAGACATATTTCCCCAGATCACACAGATCCACAAAGAATTCGAAAACATATCCAATTTTGAAAAACTCCCATACCTACTGGGTGAAATTCCACAGTGTGCCATCACAGCAGCAAGATTTGTGACCTGTTGCCACGAGAAAAGGGCAACCAGTGAAGAACAAACACCATTGTAAATACAACCCATATTTATGCTTATTTATTTTATCTTGTGTCCTTTAATTATTTGTACATTGTGTATATATATATATATATATATATATAATATGACATTTGTAATGTCTTTACTGTTTTGAAACTGTTGTATGTGTAATGTTTACTGTTAATTTTTGTTGTTTTTCACTTTATATATTCACTTTGTATGTTGTCTACCTCACTTGCTTTGGCAATGTTAACACATGTTTCCCATGCCAATAAAGCCCTTGAATTGAATTGAATTGAATTGAGAGAGAGAGAGGCATGCTGGGAATGGTCAAGATACATATTTTGCGTCCCAGCCTTTGACAAAAAAAGTGTCCTCTGCTTTACGACAGGTCGGTATCAGAGCTAAACGAAGGCCCATATGGTTGGGGGGAGGGGGGGGGGGGGCAGAATTATGTGAGGTTTTAAGTGTTGTTATTGGAAGTAGGTCTTGGTCTCTTCAGACAATACAGCCCTCGACAACCTACCGCCATAGGCCCGGTCTAATCCTATCCAATCTGCCGCCATAGGCCCGGCCTAATCCTATCCAATCTGCCGCCATAGGCCCGGTCTAATCCTATCCAATCTGCCGCCATAGGCCCGGTCTAATCCTATCCACTCTGCCGCCATAGGCCCGGTCTAATCCTATCCAATCTGCCGCCATAGGCCCGGCTTAACCTATCCAATCTGCCGCCATAGGCCCGGCCTAATCCTATCCAATCTGCCGCCATAGGCCCGGTCTAATCCTATCCACCTGCCGCCATAGCCGGTCTAATCCATCAATCTGCCGCCATAGGCCCGGTCTAATCCTATCCATCTGCCGCCATAGGCCCGGCCTAATCCTATCCATCTGCCGCCATAGGCCCGGCCTAATCTCTATCCAATCTGCCGCCATAGGCCGGCCTAACCTATCCAATCTGCCGCCATAGGCCCGGCCTAATCCTATCCAATCTGCCGCCATAGGGCCCGGTCCAATCCTATCCAATCTGCCGCCATAGGCCCGGTCTAATCCTATTCAATCTCCCGCCATAGCCCGGCCTAATCCTATCCAATCTGCCGCCATAGGCCCGTCTAATCCTATCCAATCTGCCGCCATAGGCCCGGCTCAATCCTATCCATCTGCCGCCATAGGCCCGCTCAATCCTATCAATCTGCCGCCATAGGCCCGGCCTAATCCTATCCAATCTGCCGCCATAGGCCCGCTCAATCCTATCCAATCTGCCGCCATAGGCCCGGCCTAATCCTATCCAATCTGCCGCCATAGGCCCGGCTTAATCCTATCCAATCTGCCGCCATAGGCCCGGTCTAATCCTATCCAATCTGCCGCCATAGGCCCGGTTCAATCCTATCCACCTGACGCCATAGGGCCCGGTCAATCCTATCCAATCTGGCCGCGATAGGGCCCGGTCTAATCCTATCCAATCTGCCGCCATAGGGCGTCTAATCCTATCCAATCTTCCGCCATAGCCCGGCTCCATCCTATCCAATCTGCCGCCATAGGCCGGCCTAATCCTATCCAATCTGCCGCCATAGGCCCGGTCTAATCCTATCCAATCTGCCGCCATAGGCCCGGTCTAATCCTATCCAATCTGCCGCCATAGGCCCGGTCTAATCCTATCCAATCTGCCGCCATAGGCCCGGCTCCATCCTATCCTATCTGCCGCCATAGGCCCGGCTCAATCCTATCCATCTGCCGCCATAGGCCCGCCTAATCTTATCCAATGCATGTCTTTTTTTCCTTCTCTG
>NW_026280959.1:0-3787 GCF_023373465.1 Oncorhynchus keta | reverse complement strand
TGGACTAGTCAGAGGACACAGTGGGATAGTATGGACTAGTCAGAGGACACAGTGGGATAGTATGGGGTAGTCAGAGGAACACAGTGGGATAGTATGGGGTAGTCAGAGAACACAGTGGGATAGTATGGACTAGTCAGAGGACACAGTGGGATAGTATGGACTAGTCAGAGAACACAGTGGGATAGTATGGGCTAGTCAGAGAACACAGTGGGATAGTATGGGCTAGTCAGAGGACACAGTGGGATAGTATGGGCTAGTCAGAGAACACAGTGGGGATAGTATGGACTAGTCAGAGAACACAGTGGGATAGTATGGACTAGTCAGAGAACACAGTGGGATAGTATGGACTAGTCAGAGAACACAGTGGGATAGTATGGACTAGTCAGAGGACACAGTGGGATAGTATGGACTAGTCAGAGGACACAGTGGGATAGTATGGACTAGTCAGAGGACACAGTGGGATAGTATGGACTAGTCAGAGAACACAGTGGGATAGTATGGACTAGTCAGAGGACACAGTGGGATAGTATGGACTAGTCAGAAGGACACAGTGGGATAGTATGGACTAGTCAGAGAACACAGTGGGATAGTATGGACTAGTCAGAGGACACAGTGGGATAGTATGGACTAGTCAGAGGACACAGTGGGATAGTATGGACTAGTCAGAGGACACAGTGGGATAGTATGGACTAGTCAGAGAACACAGTGGGATAGTATGGACTAGTCAGAGAGACACAGTGGGATAGTATGGACTAGTCAGAGGACACAGTGGGATAGTATGGACTAGTCAGAGGACACAGTGGGATAGTATGGAGTAGTCAGAGAACACAGTGGGATAGTATGGACTAGTCAGAGGACACAGTGGGATAGTATGGACTAGTCAGAGAACACAGTGGGATAGTATGGACTAGTCAGAGAGACACAGTGGGATAGTATGGACTAGTCAGAGAACACAGTGGGATAGTATGGACTAGTCAGAGAACACAGTGGGATAGTATGGACTAGTCAGAGGACACAGTGGGATAGTATGGACTAGTCAGAGAACACAGTGGGATAGTATGGAGTAGTCAGAGAACACAGTGGGATAGTATGGACTAGTCAGAGAACACAGTGGGATAGTATGGACTAGTCAGAGAACACAGTGGGATAGTATGGACTAGTCAGAGAACACAGTGGGATAGTATGGACTAGTCAGAGAACACAGTGGGATAGTATGGACTAGTCAGAGAGACACAGTGGGATAGTATGGACTAGTCAGAGAGACCACAGTGGGATAGTATGGACTAGTCAGAGGACACAGTGGGATAGTATGGACTAGTCAGAGAACACAGTGGGATAGTATGGACTAGTCAGAGGAACACAGTGGGATAGTATGGACTAGTCAGAGGACACAGTGGGATAGTATGGGGTAGTCCAGAGAGACACAGTAGGATAGTATAGGACTAGTCAGAGAACACAGTGGGATAGTATGGACTAGTCAGAGGACACAGTGGGATAGTATGGACTAGTCAGAGGACACAGTGGGATAGTATGGACTAGTCAGAGGACACAGTGGGATAGTATGGGACTAGTCAGAGGACACAGTGGGATAGTATGGACTAGTCAGAGGACACAGTGGGATAGTATGGACTAGTCAGAGAACACAGTGGGATAGTATGGACTAGTCAGAGGACACAGTGGGATAGTATGGACTAGTCAGAGACACAGTGGGATAGTATGGACGTAGTCAGAGGACACAGTAGAGATAGTATGGGACTAGTCAGAGAACACAGTGGGATAGTATGGACTAGTCAGAGGACACAGTGGAGATAGTATGGACTAGTCAGAGAACACAGTGGGATAGTATGGACTAGTCAGAGGACACAGTGGGATAGTATGGACTAGTCAGAGAGACACAGTGGGATAGTATGGACTAGTCAGAGAACACAGTGGGATAGTATGGACTAGTCAGAGAACACAGTAGGATAGTATGGACTAGTCAGAGAACACAGTGGGATAGTATGGACTAGTCAGAGAACACAGTGGGATAGTATGGACTAGTCAGAGAGACACAGTAGGATAGTATGGACTAGTCAGAGAACACAGTGGGATAGTATGGACTAGTCAGAGGACACAGTGGGATAGTATGGACTAGTCAGAGAACACAGTGGGATAGTATGGACTAGTCAGAGGACACAGTGGGATAGTATGGACTAGTCAGAGAACACAGTGGGATAGTATGGACTAGTCAGAGGACACAGTGGGATAGTATGGACTAGTCAGAGGACACAGTGGGATAGTATGGACTAGTCAGAGGACACAGTGGGATAGTATGGACTAGTCAGAGGACACAGTGGGATAGTATGGACTAGTCAGAGAGACACAGTGGGATAGTATGGACTAGTCAGAGAACACAGTGGGATAGTATGGACTAGTCCAGAGAACACAGTGGGATAGTATGGACTAGTCAGAGAACACAGTGGGATAGTATGGACTAGTCAGAGAACACAGTGGGATAGTATGGACTAGTCAGAGGACACAGTGGGATAGTATGGACTAGTCAGAGAACACAGTGGGATAGTATGGACTAGTCAGAGAACACAGTGGGATAGTATGGACTAGTCAGAGAACACAGTGGGATAGTATGGACTAGTCAGAGAACACAGTGGGATAGTATGGACTAGTCAGAGAACACAGTGGGATAGTATGGACTAGTCAGAGAACACAGTGGGATAGTATGGACTAGTCAGAGAACACAGTGGGATAGTATGGACTAGTCAGAGGACACAGTGGGATAGTATGGACTAGTCAGAGAACACAGTGGGATAGTATGGACTAGTCAGAGAACACAGTAGGATAGTATGGACTAGTCAGAGAACACAGTGGGATAGTATGGACTAGTCAGAGAACACAGTGGGATAGTATGGACTAGTCAGAGAACACAGTGGGATAGTATGGACTAGTCAGAGAACACAGTGGGATAGTATGGACTAGTCAGAGAACACAGTGGGATAGTATGGACTAGTCAGAGAACACAGTGGGATAGTATGGACTAGTCAGAGGACACAGTGGGATAGTATGGACTAGTCAGAGAACACAGTGGGATAGTATGGACTAGTCAGAGAACACAGTGGGATAGTATGGACTAGTCAGAGAGACACAGTGGGATAGTATGGACTAGTCAGAGAACACAGTGGGATAGTATGGACTAGTCAGAGAACACAGTGGGATAGTATGGACTAGTCAGAGAACACAGTGGGATAGTATGGACTAGTCAGAGAACACAGTGGGATAGTATGGACTAGTCAGAGGACACAGTGGGATAGTATGGACTAGTCAGAGAACACAGTGGGATAGTATGGACTAGTCAGAGAACACAGTGGGATAGTATGGGGTAGTCAGAGAACACAGTGGGATAGTATGGACTAGTCAGAGAACACAGTGGGATAGTATGGACTAGTCAGAGGACACAGTGGGATAGTATGGACTAGTCAGAGAACACAGTGGGATAGTATGGACTAGTCAGAGGACACAGTGGGATAGTATGGACTAGTCAGAGAACACAGTGGGATAGTATGGACTAGTCAGAGAACACAGTGGGATAGTATGGACTAGTCAGAGAACACAGTGGGATAGTATGGGCTAGTCAGAGAACACAGTGGGATAGTATGGACTAGTCAGAGGACACAGTGGGATAGTATGGACTAGTCAGAGAACACAGTGGGATAGTATGGACTAGTCAGAGAACACAGTGGGATAGTATGGACTAGTCAGAAGAGACACAGTGGGATAGTATGGACTAGTCAGA
>NW_026280958.1:0-3952 GCF_023373465.1 Oncorhynchus keta | reverse complement strand
AAATCAAATCAAATTTTATTTGTCACATACACATGGTTAGCAGATGTTAATGCGAGTGTAGCGAAATGCTTGTGCTTCTAGTTCCGACAATGCAGTGATAACCAACAAGTAATCTAACTAACAATTCCAAAACTACTGTCTTATACACAGTGTAAGGGGATAAAGAATATGTACATAAGGATATATGAATGAGTGATGGTACAGGGCAGCATACAGTAAGTAGATGGTATCGAGTACAGTATATACATATGAGATGAGTATGTAGACAAAGTAAACAAAGTGGCATAGTTAAAGTGGCAAGTGATACATGTATTACATAAGGATGCAGTCGATGATATAGAGTACAGTATATACGTATGCATATGAGATGAATAATGTAGGGTAAGTAACATTATATAAGGTAGCATTGTTTAAAGTGGCTAGTGATATATTTACATCATTTCCCATCAATTCCCATTATTAAAGTGGCTGGAGTTGGGTCAATGTCAATGACAGTGTGTTGTCTGATGGCCTTGAGATAGAAGCTGTTTTTCAGTCTCTCGGTCCCAGCTTTGATGCACCTGTACTGACCTCGCCTTCTGGATGATAGCGGGGTGAACAGGCAGTGGCTCGGGTGGTTGTTGTCCTTGATGATCTTTATGGCCTTCCTGTAACATCGGGTGGTGTAGGTGTCCTGGAGGGAAGGTAGTTTGCCCCCGGTGATGCGTTGTGCAGACCTCACTACCCTCTGGAGAGCCTTACGGTTGAGGGCGGAGCAGTTGCCGTACCAGGCGGTGATACAGCCCGCCAGGATGCTCTCGATTGTGCATCTGTAGAAGTTTGTGAGTGCTTTTGGTGACAAGCCGAATTTCTTCAGCCTCCTGAGGTTGAAGAGGCGCTGCTGCGCCTTCTTCACGACACTGTCAGTGTGAGTAGACCAATTCAGTTTGTCTGTGATGTGTATGCCGAGGAACTTAAAACTTGCTACCCTCTCCACCACTGTTCCATCGATGTGGATAGGGGGTGTTCCCTCTGCTGTTTCCTGAAGTCCACAATCATCTCCTTAGTTTTGTTGACGTTGAGTGTGAGGTTATTTTCCTGACACCACACTCCGAGGGCCCTCACCTCCTCTCTGTAGGCCGTCTCGTCGTTGTTGGTAATCAAGCCTACCACTGTTGTGTCGTCCGCAAACTTGATGATTGAGTTGGAGACCCCTTGTGGGGCCCCCGTGTTGAGGATCAGCGGGAGGAGATGTTGTTGCCTACCCTCACCACCTGGGGGCGGCCCGTCAGGAAGTCCAGTACCCAGTTGCACAGGGCGGGGTCGAGACCCAGGGTCTCGAGCTTGATGACGAGCTTGGAGGGTACTATGGTGTTGAATGCCGAGCTGTAGTCGATGAACAGCATTCTCACATAGGTATTCCTCTTGTCCAGGTGGGTTAGGGCAGTGTGCAGTGTGGTTGAGATTGCGTCGTCTGTGGACCTATTTGGGCGGTAAGCAAATTTGAGTGGGTCTAGGGTGTCAGGTAGGGTGGAGGTGATATGGTCCTTGACTAGTCTCTCAAAGCACTTCATGATGACGGAAGTGAGTGCTACGGGGCGGTAGTCGTTTAGCTCAGTTACCTTAGCTTTCTTGGGAACAGGAACAATGGTGGCCCTCTTGAAGCATGTGGGAACAGCAGACTGGTATAGGGATTGATTGAATACGTCCGTAAACACACCGGCCAGCTGGTCTGCGCATGCTCTGAGGGCGCGGCTGGGGATGCCGTCTGGGCCTGCAGCCTTGCGAGGGTTAACACGTTTAAATGTCTTAATCACCTCGGCTGCAGTGAAGGAGAGACCGCATGTTTTCGTTGCAGGCCGTGTCAGTGGCACTGTATTGTCCTCAAAGCGGGCAAAAAGTTATTTAGTCTGCCTGGGAGCAAGACATCCTGGTCCGTGACTGGGCTGGGTTTCTTCTTGTAGTTCGTGATTGACTGTAGACCCTGCCACATGCCTCTTGTGTCTGAGCCGTTGAATTGAGATTCGACTTTGTCTCTGTATACTGACGCTTAGCTTTTTAATAGCCTTGCGGAGGAATAGCTTTATATTAAAAGCAGTGGTTCGCGCTTTCAGTTTCACGCGAATGCTGCCATCAATCCACGGTTTCTGGTTAGGGAATGTTTTTATCGTTGCTATGGGAGCGACATCTTCAACATGCGTTCTAATGAACTACTTTACGAATCAGTATTCGTCAATATTTTTATCTGACGCAATAATGCAAACATGTCCCAGTCCACGTGATGGAAGCAGTCTTGGAGTGTGGAGTCAGCTTGGTCGGACCAGCGTTGGACAGACCTCAGCGTGGGAGCCTCTTTTTTAAGTTTCTGTCTGTAGGCAGGGATCAACAAAATGGAGTCGTGGTCAGCTTTTCCGAAAGGGGGCGGGGCAGGGGCCTTATATGCGTCGCGAGGAAGTTAGAGTAACAATGATCCAGGTTTTACCACCACCCCTGGTTGCGCAATCGATATGCTGATAAAATTTAGGGAGTCTTGTTTTCAGATTAGCTTTGTTAAAATCCCCAGCTACAATGAATGCAGCCTCCGGATAAAATGGTTTCCAGTTTGCAAAGAGTTAAATAAAGTTCGTTCAGAGCCATCGATGTGTCTGCTTGGGGGATATATACGGCTGTAATTATAATCGAAGAGAATTCTCTTGGTAGATAATGCGGTCTACATTTGATTGTGAGGAATTCTAAATCAGGTGAACAGAAGGATTTGAGTTCCTGTATGTTTCTTTTTTTTTTCATCACACCATGTCTCGTTAGTCATGAGGCATACGCCCGCCACTCTTCTTACCAGAAAGATGTTTGTTTCTGTCGGCGCGATGCGTGGAGAAACCCGTTGGCTGCACCGCCCGGATAGCGTCTTCCCAGTGAGCCATGTTTCGGTGAAGCATAGGACGTTACAGTCTCTGATGTCCTCTGGAATGCTACCCTTGCTCGGATTTCATCAACCTTGTTGTCAAGAGACTGGACATTGGCAAGAAGAATGCTAGGTAGTGGTGCGCGATGCCCGTGTCCTGAGTCTGACCAGAAGACCGCTACGTTTCCCTCTTTTACGAAGTAGTTTTTTTGGGGGTCGCTGCATGCGATCCATTCCGTTGACCTGTTTGTAAGGCAGAACACAGGATCCGCGTCCACGGAAAACATATTCTTGGTCGTACTGATGGTGAGTTGACGCTGATCTTATATTCAGTAGTTCTTCTTGACTGTATGTAATGAAACCTAAGATGACCTGGGGTACTAATGTAAGAAATAACATGTAAAAAAACAAAAAACTGCATAGTTTCTAGAACGCGCGAGGCGGCCATCTCTGTCGGCGCCGGATGTGTTAGTATTCATAATGCTGTGTAATTGCAGTGCTGGTCTTTTTAAACTTCATGTATTTGTATTGTTTAAAAATGTACAAATAAAAGGAAATCTATGGTTGAAACATGCCTTTTAATGATTATTTGTTGTAGCTGTTTGTGATAATTCCCTTAAGTATTAATACATTCGTTTACATCATTAAGCATTCAATGTGTTATGAATGACCAAAGGTGTCTGACTTTATAGTAAGTACAGCGTCATATGTGACCAGTTTCAAGAAGCTAGGGGTATTTTGCATGTCAATACTTCACAGGAGAGGCATTTTGATTTTTTAAAAATTATTATCAAATGCATTTTTAGGCGGAAGTGCCTTCTGAAGCATGTGAACTTTCATGCCTTAATAACAAACTTGTATTCCATCTGTAAATACGAATAAAATGGTTAGATTTACTAGCCTAGATGGTTTAGCCACAGAAAAAGACAGTGATGTTTTAAAATGTATGTATTTCGGTCCTTGACTAATAAATGTTCTGTACTATGTATTATGTCATGTTTCATGTGAACACCAGGAAGAGTAGCTGATGCTTTTACAGCGGCTAATGGAGATTCTGATAAATACCGAACT